>NW_026782593.1:0-255948 GCF_031769215.1 Ylistrum balloti | reverse complement strand
CGGAACTCTTTTGTGTTTTGACAGAAACGTTTACCTGTCTAAACAGCAACACGCCTGAAAAGAAAATCGCCAATTATCCAATGATGTCTCCATTGTCTCAATCCGAGATAGCCTCTGCCGTGAACAATAAGGTAAGTTGGCTGAAGGAAAGATGTTGTTTTATCGGGAATTGGCTTACGGTAGGTGGATCATTAGGTGTGTCGATGTCGTTAATTGGGCACGAGTTTGTGATTTCTGCATAACTTAGTAAACTAGTGTATTTGAAAGGGCTTTTTTGATCGACAATCAAAATAGCAAGAAACACAAGATATAATTTCGTTGTTTTTACACTATGTTGCCGATTTTGTTTTATATTTTTGTACATATTTTGGTCACATCAGATTTGGCCCTTCACTGAGATAGATGGTTAGATGAAATGGGAAAACGTAAACTCCCCTTTAGTGATAGGGATGGGAAAGTACCCAGATTGTCATCATTTGGTTTTAAGACACCATCTATTGAAAAGGAAAATGATAGTCCTGATCAGGTTACTAACAGGGGCAGTAGTTCAAGAAAGTTTCTAGATAGTTGGAAAATTGGCAGGCCATGGCTAAAATATGACCCAGAGCAAAAGCTCATGTTTTGTGACATATGTATTAAGGCATTAGTTAGAAATAGTTTCACTGATGGCTGCAGTATCATGAAGAAGAAGTGCTTGGTTAAGCATGAGAAAGGATCAGTATATACAACTATTCATCATTTATGAACAGAAAATTATGTAAATTTAGATTAAGTAATTCAGAAATACTATACAGCCTGGAGGATGGTACAATGTAGTTACTCATTACAGCCTGCTTGGCACATGAATTAGAAACACAATCTTTTAGTTTAACGATTATGTCTTTATTATCTCTGAAGTGTTTTTAAGAGATATATTACTTAGGAAGTTACTGTAATAAGTATAATACTTTGATGGTGTAAAATAAGGTTCAATGTAATCCTGTATCTCTCTGCAAATGTCCAATTCTATTCTAAATTTTATTTTCAATTTTACAGATGAGAACTCTCACTCTGCTGCTTTGGCAACACAACAGCAAACTGTCGAGATGCAGAAGGCCTGTAATAATTCCATGTTTATAAACTCTTTTACCATATACTGTGTTATGTTTGATGTATTGTTGTTAAAACAGTGAATAAATAATGTAATTATATAATTAGCATATGTGTTTTTATTATATGAGGAAATTAAGGGCTCGTCAGGTGAGGGTGAGTTCCGAAATCTGTTCACATGCTTATAGAAAAAAAAATTTGGTTTAGCGAAACTGAATTTTGACCCAGAGCTAGCCCTGGTATTATACTGCGAAAACTTACCGGTATCGGCTTCGTTTACACTAAAACATGTTCGCGCTAATTCACTTTCGTCCCGGGTCCGTTCGGCCTCTTTACTTTATAGGCTTTAGTAAGTTTATAGTAGTTTTTAGTAGTGTTACTTATAGATAGATTTCCGATGACGTCACATGAGTCGCATAATTCCATACGCTGCCATATTGTGTGTCAAGCGATTGTTTACAGAACGGTTGCCGTACTAGTTATTGTTAACAGTTATAATAGCCTCTGGCAATGGTTCACACCTGTGTTGTTTGGGGCTGTACAAATCGTGCAGACCCTCGCTCGACGAAAAGACAGTATTTTGACATACCAAAAGTGATTCATCACCAAGGAGAGAACACTGAAAGGCTCTCACTCGAGAGACGCAACTTGTGGCTGGCAAGAATCAACCGAGAAGGCTTTGATGCAGACCCCAACAAAAGACACTATAAAGTCTGCTCCGATCATTTCATCGCAGGTAAATTTATACAAATAGGACTTTTTCGTTTGGCTCTTAAAGTGTTCATTTCATAATTAACATGGATCACAGACCAGTGACAATGGATATAGCCCATGTCACGTACATAGTACTCATAAACATGGCCGATCATCAGCGGATCAGTTGCAGAGGCCCTCATATTGAGTCATAAACGTGTAAATTTATTTTAAATATATTTTTTCTCTGTGCAACTTAAAGTAGATCATGTGCTGATAATAATGTTATTTGTAATTTTAAATTCTGTTTGAAATATAAATTACAAGAATACACAGGGCATGCATCATCTGTTTTAAATACATATGGATGGTATCCATTGAACAGTTCGTTTGAACACTTTTGTAATAATTGTCTGTTTGAATTTTGAATTTTATTTATTGCAGGAAAGAAGGCTGATCTTTATGACAACACAAATCCAGACTGGGCACCATCTCAGAAAATGGGACCAGAGTTACAAGGTAGCTGTCCCACCCCAGATCCTCAATCTACAAAAAAGAGGTACCAACGTGCAAAGTCAAGACAGGAGAAAGTGAAAAAATTCAAAGCTGCAGAGGCACTGTTAGACTTACAAAAGGACACTTCTCTCTGCGTCGTCCCCAATACTGATACTACCAGAGGTACAGATAAGGCCGAAATTGAAAATTATCATATCTGTGAAAAACCTGCAGACGACACACCAACAGATGGACAACTTGTGGAAATGATGAGGAGTGAACTACAAAGACTCACAAGTGAAAACATGGAGTTGAAGGACAAACTGAAGGAAACTGTGTTGTCACCAGAGACACTTGATGATGAGAAAGCAAAACACTACACTGGACTGGACCATGATACCTTGATGACTGTTTACCATTTTCTTGAACCAAGTATACCAGGTAGGGTAAATAGTTCACTGACAAAGTTTGAGAAAATGCTGGTTGTGATGATGAAATTGCGACTAAATCTCAGCCTTCAAGACTTGGCATTCAGGTTTAAAGTTTCAAAAAGTTGTGTGTCAAAGGTGTTTCTCGACACAATTCATGTGATGTACATTAGATTAAAACCGATCATTCTGTGGCCAGAACGAGCAGAGCTACAATTATCAATGCCCATGGAATTTCGGAAATACTTTGGTGTGAAAGTGTCAATAATTATTGATTGCTTTGAAGTTTTCATTGAGAGGCCATCAAACCTGCTTGCAAGATCTGAGACATGGTCCAATTATAAACACCACAATACTGCCAAGTTTCTGATTGGAATAACCCCTCAAGGTGCTGTATCTTTTTTGTCAAAAGGATATGGAGGCAGAGTGTCTGACAAATATGTAACTGAGCATTGTGGCTTACTCGACAAACTTTTACCAGGAGACATTGTTCTCGCTGATAGAGGCTTTGATATCAAAGAGAGTGTTGGACTGAACTGTGCTGAAGTTAAAATACCAGCTTTCACTCGAGGTAAAAGTCAACTGTCTCCAGTGGAACTTGAAACTATGAGAAAGATTGCCCATACAAGAATCCATGTTGAAAGAGTTATAGGACTTGTTAGAAACAAATTCACAATATTGCAGAGTACCATACCAATTGATTACTTGCATAGCAATATTGACAGCATACCAACTATTGACAAGATAACAACAGTTTGTTGTGCACTAACAAATTTCTGTGACTCTGTTGTTCCATTTGATTGATAAATTTGCATTTTCACCAAAGTGGCTTCATATATAGATACATTGTATGCGTCAGGGTGTAAATTGATAGGAATCTCTCAAAATTACTTTTCAACAAATCAAAGAAACTTCATATGTGGTTTCTTTGTGGGACTTTGATGAATAGTTTTATAAAGTACTATTTAATTTACTCAAGTGCTATTTTGTATTGTACAACCTCCCTGAAGATCTTTGTAATAAAAATAGCATGTATTGCTAATGGATGTGTGCATGTACATATGTATGTCTGTATTGTATGTGTGTGGCATCAGAGCAATAGAATGAGTGTTGTCTGTGTATGTGTCGTTTTGAAAAACCTGAATAAAATACAAATTAAAAAAAAAACATGTCTTTTTTTTAATCTCTAATCAGTGATTAGGCCATTCACAATTTGATCACTGCTCTGCTGCAGCCTAGAGGTTTGTGAGATCACAAAAAAAGCAACTACTGGGTTCATTTCATAGTTTTATTCACCAATAAAATAATGTAAGCTGTATCATATTCATGGTGATATCAGTTCAATTCACACTTCATCATACATATACAATGTACACAAAACATGTTTTAAAACAAATGTTCTCCATCAGTATACATGTACTTCACATACATATCAGCACAAGTAACTTGGAACTAATTTCTCACTTGCTTTTCATTTTTTTCTTACATTCCTTACAGTAGCATTTGCCATTTGGTATTTTCTTTATCTTGGCACATGTAAAATGCAACCACTGGTATGGACAGCTTTCTGAGTCACAGCTAATAACATTGGCATCACCTTCCCTGTAGACAGACCGACATGTACATATAATGATGCCACTTGAAGTTTGTGTCTCATTTTTATTTGAGTTGAGCTTCAACAGGTTGGGTTTTGAATACAATTTCCCAACTAATTCACCCAAAATGGCATATTTAAATAGCAAGGAAGCACGCATCACCATTTCCTCACAAAATACTTCGTCCAAAACTATTCTCTCTGTGAAGAAGTCCCTTTCAGTCCAAACGACAAAGTCACAACATTCTGTGTTTGTTAACAATAGCTGGCATTGTACTTGATAGAAGTATGCGTGACACCTTTTTAGATGAAGTTGTCCATCTTTTTCTTCCAGACAGTCTACATCATCACTAACTGATTTTTCTCTCTGGCAATAAGGGCATTTGATTTCTACCACAATTTCTCCACAACAGTTACATGAGGCCATAGCATCTGGAGATGCTCCGAGGAAAGGATACTTAGGATTCACAACTAAACCACTGTCTCTGAGAACAAAGTTCTCGTATAATCCCTTCATTTCTTTTCTGTACTGGTTTCTGGCTCTTTCCTCATGTTGGCAGCCCCACTGGGTAGCAGTACTTAAGAAACTTCAGGAAATATATCTTTCACAAGACTTAAAGATGGTTTGTCCAGTGGAGTTCTGCAGGCTGCTTTCATCCTTGATGCTGTTATTCTACCCGCTCTGAGACAGAACCATTGTTTACAGTTTGCTTGGGATTTTGTATCCATTTCACAATTTTTTGCTTCCTCCTCTGTAATACACTAATTTAGATCAGAGTGACCTCCCTTCTTCCACTGCCGAATCTGATCACCATCAAGAAGATACATTTCAGTGTTTCAAAAATAAAGGTCTACATTTTATCCATCTCAATGCTAGATCTCTTTATTGTAAAACTCATGAACTCCGTAACATTGCTAGCAAAACTAATGCTGCTGTCTTATCTGTCACTGAGTCCTGGCTTGATGGTTCTATTACCGACTCTGAAATGTGTAACTCCAAAGAAAAGATAAGTCAGTCTGGTGTTTTACATATAGGTTTTAGTGACCATTTTCCTGTCTTTTGCACTCGCAAAATTACAAAAAGTGTTTATAACAAACATAACAATATCACTATCCGGTCAACTAAGAACTATTGCAAAGACTCATTTATTAGTAAATTGGCCGAGGCTAATTGGGAAATTGGGAAAAATGTTTTCTTGTGTAACACAATGACTAAACACAGTGTTTACTTCGGTTGACCGAAACGTTTATTTCATTGTATAGTGGTTTTCCATGGTTAGTACTTCGCGTTAATATCCATTACAAAAGATAGTTCCTAATCAACATACAGCATCATGTCGTGGCACCAAAACTAAACACCTGCGCAAGGCAGACAAAAACTAAACACCTGCCCGTCCCTATCAAAGAGTTCCATACAAATATTCATGGGCCAACTTGGCCAGGACCCGCTCCATCGCGGAGCAGGTCCCATACGGGACTCTGCCCGTCTCCACGTCCGACTCCCAACTCTCTCTAGTTACTCGATCCCAGACTCGACTACACTTCTGCTGGCTATTATCTTTGTATAAATAATACCCAAATACTTAATTTAAGCCTAGTCCCAATTGGACAACAATAACCCAGCCCCCGGAGCATCTAATTATGAAGGCACGTGCGACTAGGAGTACCCGTTATCAACTTCCCATCTTTGATCTACCTTATACATTGTTTCTTATCTTGTTTACTTACAAATATGTTCGCCAGCGTGAGGCATACAAAAGAGAGCATCTATCTGTCCTGATCAATCATACTGGAGATATTCTGCCATGGTGCTTCACCACTTGGGTACAAACCCCGCCCATTATCAGGCGTGCATCACTATCTATCACTCACGGGACCTTTTCCTCGGTCCAGCATTAACTGACTTTTGACCTGATGTACTTTAAACTAAGATGCTGCTCTCTACGATACACACAATTCCAAAATTACCATTAAACCCATTTTTTACTCATTTTGTTACATACCTTTCCCACTAAGAATATTAACTAATATTCCAAAACTCGAGAACAAAATGTGGTATGATAGTAATTAGTTATCAATAATCCACCACGAACAGATAATATAATTAGTACTCAACATGTTTTCCTTGTGCAGTATACCTTACAGTGTCCTATTCTAACACAATATACATGCAATAAATATTTCGCCAGTCAGTTATAATTCCACGCGCTAAGTTAAAACACGGCACTGTTCTAATAGTCACAACTACACAGGTCTACAGCCGTTAGTAAGAATGATTAATCCGCTATTTGTCTTCTTTGGCTTAACAAGTTTTTTATAATTGATCTCACAATTAATTATAACCGTCACGCTTTCCCTTGTACTTTCCACCCTTGTACTTTCCAATGTTTTATCTAAAACACAATACACATGCCAAAATATTAATATTTCGCCAGTAAGAAATAATTTCATGTAATGGTCCACCATAGTTCCCGACAGCAATTAATCCAATAACTCGCGAACGTTTAGCAATCCAACAGTTTACGACCTTTCTTAAGGCAACGGCATTTCAGTTATTAACCCAAAGGTTCACACAGTAATGGACTAAAAAAGTTCATGACACTAGGCAATCCACAACGGTTCACGAGAGCATCTTTTTTTTTTCAGTTTCCCATACAGCAATGTAACGGTGCTTGGTTCAAGTTTGGCAAGGCTACACTCCAAATATTAATACAACTTGGTTCCAGAATAATCTTTTCAGTGAATTGAGAATTGCCCATCAGTACCCATAACCTTGGATATAGGTCAACTGGGCGCGAATGTATTCTCTAGCAAAACGGGCGTCAATACATCTCCCCCCATTGGACAAGGCATCAGAAAAACTCCCCGTTTCAATCAAGCTGTGAGCTAAGTCATAATTTGGAAAATACTAAACGTTTGTAGATGCCCTAATTATTTCCAAGCCATTGTGACATCGAAATTCTCTATGCCAGCTAGATCTGGCCCGCTTAATTAAATCCTGTATCAATCTGGTGCTCACGCCATCAACCGCAGAAAAAAAGTTCTGGGCCACTATTGTCTGGTTCCTTTTGGTTTGTGTGTCCAAAACCACAGGCACTCGAGGCCAGGATATTATTTTTTAAACATTGATTTTTGTTTTAGCACTCATGACTGACGTTATTTAAACGAATTATCAGCAGAATTCAAGTTTATCACTATGGAAAAAATCAATTAATTTCCAATTTCTAAACTGTTAGTTATATATTCCTTGTAAAACAATATGTATCCGTAGGTAGTGTGTATATTTACCTTTCATTTGGTGCATAACATTACAGGCAACGAGAAATTCACAATACGTACATGAGATTAACATCTCAATAACCGCCCTTTTTTCATTATCTGCATGATTTTTTTCTTATTTTTTTTTTTTTTAAATTCTCATTACCGCCAGCTTTATTGAAAGTTGATGCATTCTGTATAATCCCTTACCATGATATTGTATCCGAGTTGGCAAATGTGGACTTTCTTTGCCCAGCCATTATTTTTCCATCCCCGCAAATGTATTTGTAGAAATAAAAATATCTATTTTGAAGTTACGCGCGTAATGACATCGGAACCTTTCTTACCTGTTCACTGGTATAGTGCTATCCGGAACTCCTCTCCCAAAAAATCGGAGTGACCGCCCTTGAAATGGCATGATACTTCCGTCAAAGATATTTACATGGACGATAAAAATCTCCGGTTATTGAGATGTTAATCTCATGTACGTATTGTAAATTTCTCGTTGCCTGTAATGTTATGCACCAAATGAAAGGTAAATATACACACTACCTACGGATACATATTGTTTTACAAGGAACTTATCATAACTATTTTTTTTAGCCAGTTTCCAAGCGAGGGGTCGATTTTTTAAAATCTGGAGTTGCTTGCCTTGTGTATTTTTAATGACCGTGGACCTCGGATTTGTCAACCGGCACATAAACTTGAATTCTGCTGATATTTCGTTTAAATAACGTCAGTCATGAGTGCTAAAACAAAAATCAATGTTTAAAAAATAATGTCCTGGCCTCGAGTGCCTGTGGCTTTGACACGTAAATTGAGCACTTGTTCTAATGTTATGAACGCAAAGAACTATAAACAGAATGGTCAAGTTTTGTGTTATATAATAGTAAAATTACATCAAATTCACCACTTTGATTGCAGAATTTCGATTTTATGATCAAAAGTGGCGTACGAAACTAAACCAAGACCACTCTATTTGGACTCCATATTGTAAACAACAAGAAAAGTGTCACGCTGAAAGAGTATAACTTTCGGCGTTTATATGGGCATATTAAATTACATTTGATCACAGTTTTCGACCAAAATATTTGAACCATTACTTAAATGAATATGTATATGCAATATTATTGATAAATAATACATATTAACGAAAATCAAATACGTGGCACAAATGGAGTGGTTATTGACACGTACGTGGCAATAACCACTTGGGTTATCATATAATTTCCTATAAAAATTACTACATCCTCCAAGATATCTTCCTGTTTAGTTAGAATATCTCCATTATCTTTATGCAATTTTGGAATTATTTTGGATGTGAAATTTCTGTTCTCCAAATTAAAGAAGTAGCTAGTTGGCTTTTCCCCCTCCTCCACCCACCTAGCTCTAGAACGAATCATACTCCCCTTGATTTTTTGTAATCTGATAGTTTCTAATTCTTTTCTCTTTTCCTCTAATTCCACTAAATCTACTTCTTCTAACTTCTCTAGTTCTTCTATAGACTTCTTAAGAATATTCTCTCTATGGTCTTGCTGCTTTTTCTTATGAGAAGAGTAGGAAATAGTTGTTTCTCTAATTTCCATTAACAAAGTTTCAAAAAACAACTGATCATTAATGGAAAACTGTAAATCATATTCAGGTATATTGTCAACATTATGTAGGTTATAAACATTATCTATACAATTATTCAGTGCTCCAGATAACTTTTTGACATGAGATCAAGTGTAGTTTTTGACAGCGCCATATTTGCTACTGTTTCACGATCAAGAAAGCGCTTGTTACGAGTTTCGTCTACTTGATAAGTGTCTGTTTGACTTAGATTAACATTAGAAATATTGCGTGAAAACGCATACAATTATTTATACAATTCAAATAATCTATATCTTGTAATAATGAGTTATTAAACTTCCATAAACCCCTTCCTTTCTTAAATTCATTAATTTTCAGTGTGATTTTAGGGAAATAATGGTCTGTTCGATATCCTGGGCCTACACCTGAAAGATGGATACTAGAGAGTAAATTTTCTGAAACCAGAAAAAAATCTAAACTAGCTTGTCTAACTGGATTACTTTTCCTCCATGTATATCTCCTAGTTTCATCATGTTGTTCTCTAAAAATATCAATTAAATTAAAATTCTCTAATAATTCCAGCACTTTATTTTTAGCTCTAGGGTTGTTTATTTTCTTGTAATTTTTATCATAGTCCAGCTCAGGCTTTAAAACCAAATTAAAATCACCACACACTATAACCCTGTTATTGTTAAAAGTTTCAATAGCTTCAGATATTTTGTTATAAAAGTTAATTAAACAATAATATTAATACACTTATTAATTAGGCATCAATACATATTCATAGTTTATCTGTCACTTGAGCACTAAAGTTGTTTTGCCTTCGTTTATTAGTTCATTAAACAACAATATTCAAAGTTTATCACTAAATGTCACTATTCTGGCTGAAAATCTGCAGGACAGTACAGATTTGACACCAATTTCAGAAAATGTGTGGTCATGATCGCCCCATCCATATAACGATCCATGTTCTGCATATAAAATTAAAAACGTCACAATGTCTTGCATTTTTGTATGCATCAGCAGATATGCCAATGAAATAATAAATATTGAACATTTTTTTTTTAAATGTAAAATTAAGAAAGTGTGATTTAAATTTTCTGAATTACCATGTCTTTAAATAAACTGAAAAAGTCTGAGAAGACTTGAAGAAGTTTAGTTATGAAAATTACATCCATATATATATATATATATTTATAAACAACATAACAATTACATTAATAGTGGAGAGATAAAATTTCGGTAAATCAAAAAATTTTCCTGATTTCTGACATGTGATTGCTGTCACTACCTGACATGTGATTGCCATGACTATCAACTCAAAAAGTGTAATTTAATTCTGCTAATTCCAACTTAACACTAAAACTTTATAGAATAAATTGATTTTCTGAACACCTGTCATAAAATCAACAACACTGTCATGGTAAGAATCTACTTAGATAACTTTAACATGGAATGCTTTTACAACATGACCATGTATAAATAAACATAACAGAAATTTCACTTCTTGTAAAGCTAGTTTTTGGTATGTATACACAGATTCAAGACTTCCCAAATTGTAATATCCAACACAATGCAAAAATGTTATTCAGAAAAATTTGAAATCCCACATTGTCTACATTATTTATTTTCATGCTCCCTGAAGAAAGAGCATATAGTTGCAGCTTTGTCGGTCAGTCCATTTGTCCCCATCTGTCATAACTTTGTTCAGAGCATAACACAGAAACTATAAGAGGTAGATAGATCTAAACAAGAAAAAGTACAGTGCACTGGAACTGTCATTCTATTTTGCATTATTAGGAGTTATTGCCCTTTGTATGTATGAGCATTTAACAGTACATTATAAGCAGCAAATTCAATTGTATCACTGATCATTTTCATATTAATGTTTGGAAATTAGAAATTTTCATAATGTTAATTTAGTAGTGACTCTAGAGCACAAAGCAGTACATATGATTATTTATTGTTGATATTGTTGATGACAAGTGTTATTTGTTTAATAAAAAGGAGGTATAAGAGACATGTTCGTACAAGTACTATATATTTTTTTTTTTTTTTCCAGGAGAAAATGTACCTTATAATGTTACTGATTTTGGTAAGTAAAGTTTTGACAAATTGCCTAATTATACACTAAAAATGAATATGTTACCAGTGTAACAGAGGTCATTATTAGATGGTGGGGGGGCTATTCAAATCGCCCTGTGCCCATGGTCCGTGGTCCGTCCATCTGTAAACAATTCTTGTTACCACTATTTCTGAAAAAGTGCTGGCTGGATCTTTTTCAAATTTCATATGCAAGTTCCCCTTGGTCCCCAGTTGTGCACTGTACCTTTTTTGGGCTGATTCGAATTCAAGATGGCCGACAGGTGGCCATCTTGGAGTTTGAAAGTATAGCTCTCTATCTTTGATTTAAACAGCGAGTAATTGTTTTATGGCCATTTCTTACCTACATGATCAGTCATTCTCAAGTTCCAGATTTTCTAAATTAAGTAAACATTGATAAATACACTGTTTAGGGTATGTATACTAAACCATGCAATGAATTGCGTTAATGGCATATAGGTTGACACATGAGAAGTAACAGAAGAATTGATTTATTTTAAAAATATTGGTTTATTGATTAGTTTTGGTGTTCATAGATTTCTCAAAAATAAAGTTTTCTCCGATGTGAGACTTGTTCATTATAAATGACCTGAAAGTTATTTTAGACGAATCTGTCAGGATGCACCAAATGAAAGGTAAATTGGAGCCTTACTTACATAAGGAAAAAGCAGAGTCTAAGTCTGTTCTTAGAATGTGGATTAATCAGTGGGGTGCTGTGCATTTGGTATGGATACTGAAAGGTGTTCAAGGCAATTAAATAAAATATTGTAATAGATACAACTGGCATTAATTACAACCAAGCCAATTGTCATCAATTAGTGGTCTACTTAGGAATGAAGCTTCATTTATGTGGCTCCCTTTTATATTGTGACATAATTGTTGAACATGTCAAAAGTTTTTTCATGCATCCTCCGAAACTATAATATCATTTCCATTACACTTTCATAGCATTTGTGTCAACCTACTATACCATATGCATACCATTAGTTTTGTGAAACTGTAGCACCAACAAAGCGTTTCTGTAGCATTTGCATCCAAGATGAAACATATGAGCAAATGTGTACAAGTCTGTAAATCTGAGTGTGTTCGTCTGATATCTGGTGTTCAACTAGTGTAATCCATATGCTGTATACATCATTCACATCCTAATAAAAAAAACAGTAAAGGTTGTTATGCTCCCTGAAAATTTGCGAGGCAGCATGTAGTTGCTGCCTTGTCCATCTGTCTGTCAGTTGATCCCTTCATGTCTGGAGCAAAACGTTTTCATATACTGAAGCAGGGAGCATGAAACTTGGTGTATAAATTGGTCATACTAAGGGGATTTACAGTGTACCAAATTCAGGGTCTTAGACTCTTCCATTACAGAGTTAATGCCCTTTGATTTCATGTCCGAAACATGACTTTGCTTGCATTTAAACTAAGATAATTAAACTTAGTGTATCCATTGATCATACGAAGACAATGTGCTGTGTACCAAATTCATGGCCTGCAACCCCTTAATTACAAAGTTATTGCCCATTCTTAAAAATTCCCTGTCCATAGCAAAAGTTTGGTTGTATTTAAACTAGGATATCAAAACATGATGTATTCATCAGTCATGCAAAAGCAAGGTGCAGTGTAGCAAAGTCAGGGCCCATGACCCCCTCAATATAGAGTTCTTGCCCTTTGCTAAAAAATTGTTTTATGAGCATAGCTTTGGTTGCATTAAAACTAGGATCATGAAACTTGATGTATACATTGGTCATAATAAAAGAATGTGCAGTTTAATTACAGAATTATTGCCCTTTGTTAACAAAATGTCCAATAAAAAACATTTGACATTAGTTTCATTAATACTCTTGTTTTTTCTACTTTACAGTCAGTGTTTCCCATTCCCTCAGATATGTTGGTCCTGACATCCTCGTCAAACTGTACAAACCTTGGGTTTCCAGGGGCAGTACCACACATAAACGATACAGCGTTTCTGAAAGGACACGGAAATTGCTGTATACCCAGAAGAGAACATGGAGGTATGTATGTTCTAACTGGGCAGCAGAGAAGGACAATATGAAACAAGCTGATAAAAATGTAGTACACATCAGTAAAATTTTTGTTTAGTAATACATAATAGTACAGTTATATAGAAGACTTATTGGTGAATACAGAAGGTGGGTATTACAGGGTTATGTTGATGAAAGCTTTTGTGTATTCATTTTATAGGATTTATGGAATTGTGTCTGAAAAATGGAGAAAAGGATACCTGGCATGCATGTCCTGAAGGGACCTATAACCCTTACAACATATCGTCAGAACATGTATTCAATCTTGATGAGTTATCATCCAAAGAGCTGTGCAAGCCGTATGCTTCTCTGCCACCAAAGGAAGGTGGCAAAGGTATGGTCATTAATCTGTTTTAGTGTTGCCCAATATTTTGGTGCACCTGAGTTTTCTTAAGTATCTGAAGCATTCTCATTGGTAGGGAAATCAGTGTTGTATACACAGTGGTTTTCTCGACCCACTGGAGCCTGAAGTTCGGGACCCAATGTGGGAAAAAGAGAAAAAAATTCAAAATCTTACTTCTACTGTAGCAATGAATGGATTTTGCCAAAATTTGGTTTGAGGCATTCTTTGGTGAAGGGGAATCAATTTTGTATAATGGTTGAATCTCGGCCCCTGTGGTGGGAGAGGAGGGACCCAATGGGGGAAATAGTGAACATTCTTTAAAATCTTATTCCGCCAATAGTAAAGATTGGATCCAAATTTGGGGAAATAGTGAAAATTCTTTTTATATAAAGGATATTCCGCCAATAGTAAAGATTGGATTTTACCCAAATTTGGTCTGAGGCATTCTTCGGTGAAGGGAAATTGATTTTTATATAAAGGATGAGTCTTGGCCCCCTGAGGCGGGAGTTGAGAAACTCCATAGGGGAAATGGAACAGTTTCTTTTAAATCTTAACCCCAGGTAGGAAAGATTGGATTTTACCCAAATTTGATCTGAAGTACTTGTTGGTGAATGGTTGTCCAAATTTAGTCTGAAGCATCCTTCAGTGAAAGAAACTTGATTTTTACACAGATACAGGCCCTTTGAGCATCTTGTTAAATTTTATTTAATCAAGTGCAAAAAGAGAGAAAAGAAGGGAAAAGATCCAACTTTTAAAGAACATATAAAGATCAAACAATGACGAGTGCCAAGATCCATCTGGGACCTCTTGTTTGTTTTAAACATCACTGTGACAAGATAAGGGGCTTATTTTGTATGAATTAAGTACTTTTGAATGTATATGGATGTGTGGGTATTACAGTCTATGTTCAATATTTTGAGATTAATATACACAGATGAATCAAGATGTAGTAAGTAAATTAACAAATATGTCTGTTACTTCTTGAATCAGTTCTAAGGTCCTGTTCTGATACCTCCTGTATTACATCTAGAAAATTACCGAATTATCAAGTGTCTTTACCGTTGATGATATGCTTAATTTTCTTTTTTCTGTAGCGGATTTATGGTAAGGAGATTTGTCTTCCTTTGGTATACAGGTGATAAGTCCTTGTCTTTGTGTTATAGAAAGTTCATTTACAGAGTATCCAAAATTCAGTGACCTAACAATAAAAGTACTTAAATACTTCCAAAAACATTTTTAAAATTCTGTGGTGAATCCATCAGAGCCAGGGCTTTTATTCTTCATTTTCCTGAGGTTTTTCCCTGATTCTTCATGTGTAATGATACTTTCTAGTGATTCTGATTCTCTATTGTCTAATTTAAGAACATTGAAGTCACTCATAAAAAAGTTAACATCAAATACATTATCAGAGACACCATTTATTTTTCATGAAAATCTTGAACTTTGTTTAAAATAGCAAGCTGATCACATTATCTTTCTGTGCTTTTGTGATGATTTTTGACATATAGTTTCTGTTTTCTAAACCGACAATGTATGATGTGGGTTTCTCACCTTCCTATGCCCATTTTGCCCTAGATCTGATAATATTGTCTTGTATTTTATGTAACTTCATTGTCTCTAATTCTATTCTCTTATTTGTCAGTTCATGTATGTCAGTGTTGTCACTGTCTTCTAATTTTTGTGTAACTTTCTTAAGATTCTCTTCTGTAATGTTCTGTGTTTTCTGCAGATGACTAGAAAAAGAGACAGTTTTCCCCCTAATTTTCATCAATAAAACATCTAAAAACAATTGATCATTAATAATAAATTGCAAATCTGAATCTGCCATTTTTAGAATAGAATCTAAATTGTAAACAGGTAAACAATATCTTACTTTCATATTGTGGTGATTGTATATAATAATCTGCAGACAACTTGCCCCATTAGTACAAGTTGACAGTTAGTTGTATGTCAACTCGCCCCAAAGGTGTTGTGCAACAGTGCATGCAACACACCGCCAGTTCGTGTTCAGTCATACCTACGATACAGATGTGCTTTCACGTTCTAGGTCTGACAACGAACTTGTTGCCGATTACGGCCTTTGTATTCTATGACTATATATACCCTTAGTGTATCCCACATTCCCTTATCTTACGACATATCTTCAGTACAGGTCTTCACCATTTCCAGATATTCCAAATCATTTAAAAGTGAATGTGTAAATTGTGTACATGCTGGGTCATGAACTCCTTGCAGAGGATGATGCATCCCAATAGAGATAATAAGCAAATTCTTGAAAACTTGTTTTGTATGAATTCCTTGATTCTGAATTTTTCTGAAGCATCCTTGGTTGAAGGGATATCAATTTTGCATTTTGGGCCATTTTGGGAGAGGTGTTTTCCGTTCATTAAGATTCTCCTCCTTTTCTAGAAATACCTTGATTTTGTTCTGATGTGATCTAAAACATTCTTTGGTGAAGGGGAATAAATTTTGAATAAAGAGTGGGCCTGTCCCCCAAGGGGCAGGCTCAATGGAAAATTAGATACAAGTCATTGAAATGTCCTGCCTTTTTGGTTGGATAAAGCATTTTCAAGCAGTAGTCTCCCCTACAGAAAGTTAGTATTAGTTAGTAAGTTGGAGTAGTCTCCCCTACAGAAAGTTAGTATGTTAGAGTAGTCTCCCCTAATTCACCATTTCAAATTCCATACTTCTCATTAAGTGACAAGGTCTTTTTTCCAAGATTTTTACTAAAAGGTATTGAAAGTGTTTTCATTTCTTTTATGAAAACGCTAAGTGTTGCCAATATGATCAACTATAATTGAAAAAGCACAAAAATCTGAGAAGGAATTGTGAGATGTCTCAATTTTCATATTTTATTACAGTGATCTGTCTCCGAGATTCAGTTTCCTATCAAAAAGACATGTTAAATGCTTTTCACTTTTGAAAAATGTTTAATATTTAAATATTATATAAGGTATAGATAATATATAATCATTGAAAATATTGTCAAAATTTCAACCTTTTTAAAATTTTTTTACTAAGTTGCCAAGAGAAGATTGGATCTGCAAACTATCTGGATATGATCAAGGCAGTTTTAATTTGAGGACTTTGTCACTTACCATGAGTTTATAGAAGTCGATAAGATCATTCACAGTTTTGACCACGTGTTCATGTTTGTCACAGGCATGATGTAGGCATGACATAGGCATGACATATGCACGACATACATGCTTATAATTTTTAATGTTAACCATCACAAGCATGGAGTTATCAACTCACTAGATGTGATAGAGCATCACTATTCACTGTGTTAAGCAATCTACATTTGTTTAAGATAAATTATTGAGACAAAGTTAAAAACTAAAGCAGAAAATCAAGTGGAGAACAAATTATCTGATGTCACAAAATTCACTGAACCTCTTATTTCAAAAACTTTTTACTATCATCATTGTTGGAAGTTATATATCTGGCAGTAAAAAGAGAGCCATATAAATTCATTGAATGCCTTTCATCTTTGTTCATGACACTGTACAAGCATTCTTATGAAGTTATTTTAAAACCAGCAAATCTTCAATTTTTAACAGTATGTCGACTAAACTCTTGATCATTCTTGATTCTATTTATAGATTTTGTTATCATGTGATTTGTTGTTTGTTTCATGAATACAGATGAATGAATGATTCCTGGTTATGTATATATATATATCTTCGGGTGGATAAAGTGGGACAATGCAAAGTCTCTTTTTCAATTAAACACCTTACTTAAGCAGATTTAAACTTCAAGAGGCGGAGGGGGATACTGAGAGAAAATTATCTCATCATCCCATTTTTATCACATATACAATATGTGTTAAATTGTTGAATGTGGAGTAAAAATGTTGTCTAAACTGAACTAACTCCTTTTATGTAGCATTTGGTTACAGTATAGTAATTTTCAAGCCATGGCATATCCATGACATATCCAATAGCTCACTTACTTAGAGAGTTGGTCTAAGTAATGTCACATGAAGATATGCTGATATGATTGTGTCCTTGGAGAAGACTCTTAACCTTTGTTGTTCTGAACAGCAAGGGACAGGTCTCCTGTATGTTGTTCAATCCAGTTGGGTAGCACCAGCTTTTATAAAGAGACTCAGTCACAAATGACCCAGGCTGTTCACAGGTCAATTTTAAAAAACCTAAAAGATCAGATTAGATTTTGATTGTCATCAGCCAAGGCTTAAGGTCACCCTTGATATCATCAGTCAAGGCTAAAGGTCACCCTTGATGTCATCAGTCAAGGCTTAAGGTCACCCTTGATGTCATCAGTCAAGGCTAAAGGTCACCCTTGATATCATCAGTCAAGGCTAAAGGTCACCCTTGATGTCATCAGTCAAGGCTTAAGGTCACCCTTGATGTCATCAGTCAAGGCTAAAGGTCACCCTTGATATCATCAGTCAAGGCTAAAGGTCACCCTTGATGTCATCAGTCAAGGCTTAAGGTCACCCTTGATGTCATCAGTCAAGGCTTAAGGTCACCTTTGATGTCATCAGCCAAGGCTTAAGGTCATCCTTGATGTCATCAGTCAAGGCTTAAGGTCACCCTTGATGTCATCAGTCAAGGCTAAAGGTCACCCTTGATATCATCAGTCAAGGCTAAAGGTCACCCTTGATGTCATCAGTCAAGGCTTAAGGTCACCCTTGATGTCATCAGTCAAGGCTAAAGGTCACCCTTGATATCATCAGTCAAGGCTAAAGGTCACCCTTGATGTCATCAGTCAAGGCTTAAGGTCACCCTTGATGTCATCAGTCAAGGCTTAAGGTCACCTTTGATGTCATCAGCCAAGGCTTAAGGTCATCCTTGATGTCATCAGTCAAGGCTGAAGGTCACCCTTGATATCATCAGTCAAGGCTAAAGGTCACCCTTGATGTCATCAGTCAAGGCTTAAGGTCATCCTTGATATCATCAGTCAAGGCTTAAGGTCACCCTTGATGTCACCAGTCAAGGCTTAACGTCACCCTTAATATCATCAGTCAAGGCTTAAGGTCACCCTTGATGTCATCAGTCAAGGATTAAGGTCACCCTTGACCATTTTTGTGATAAAAGCTTGTGTATTAAATTGAAAATAAAAAAAGGTGAAGGAATGGAAAGAACATCTAAGTGAGCGCTTGTTCATGTTGTGCGATAATAAAGATTGACTGCTGTCAGGAATATACACAATGAGTTATGTAATGATGGATTCATTTAACAGTGTTATGACTTGGACTTTCTTTTCAGATAAAACAGAAACCAGGCTCAATCTATCCGAAGAGGGAACGTCTGGTTTTAATTCCTCTCTGGTGACTCGGGTCACAAAGCAAAGATCATCTATTAGCAGTACCAATATTGACATTTCTGAGGGTATGTACACCAATTACACTATGTAGAAGATCTTTTGTGTGTTGCATTTTCTTAACAATTTATATTTAGTTCAACTCAAACCTTACTCTTAGATTAGTACTTTTTGCAAAAGAGATATTGCTCAAAAATAGGATTGTGCAATTTATAAAGAACAGTTGCTGATTTTTATATTCATTGTACATATTTTAAAGCAGCTATTACCTTAGATTTTAACATCAGGAAATGGAGAATTTGAATAATGAAATATATCCATAATAGAGCGATACACGCGCCTATAACATCAATTTGTTGTTTTTGTACATATTTTTGCCGTCTGAACATCATTTATCTTGACTATTGTTTATAAACATGTTCATGCTCGGTTTATTACAAAGAAAGCCGAGTGGGTCACATAGCTTGTTACGTGACAAAGTCATTTACTTCCGCCGCTAAACTAGTGGGGCCCCAAATGGGATAATTACAATCAGGAAAAAAAACTCATTGTGCAAAAATGTACAGGAATCGATACTTTGTCTGTACACATTAATAGATATTGTTTACCATTCAACATGTGTCTATGTGTTTATTATAAAGGTTATGTTTATCACCACAGTCGTTATTCTCACAGTAACACAAGTCCCGTCATATTTTTACACTTAAAACAAATACCTCCAATTGGGCCCCACCTTGCAGTCAACATCAAACACACGTTGTTGATAGTAAATTCAAGCGATTAACACAACTATTTTCATTCAACATTTATCAGATAACACTTTTAGTAGTGTTGTTCATAACATCTTCACACATCAAACACCAGATATTGGATTATAATCAATGACAGGCGGAGACATTATAATTATAGGGCTGACGTTAAGCTAACCAGTCAAGCAGCAGCTTCGCAAATTCCGAATTTGTATTCAGTCCAAGATCCTCCTTCATCTTTGACCATCTGTTGATCTCCTTTCTATTATAAATTCCTGTCTGTCCTCTTTTCTGGGGCTGAAAATGGTAAAAATGCCTCCACTTGCATAATGTGCGCACCTGAAAATTCAGTTAAAATCAATCCTGGAATGTTCAACTAACACGTCAGATCAACGGCATAAAGTCCAAAAGTATTCCCTTCAAAATCTGTTTTCATCTCATTTGGTGTATGTCTTTTTGAAGATTTCAGATTTGAATTTTACCTGTTATGTATGCTATACATTGTGTCACTGATACTCTTGTTTATTTTAGTCAGTCTTTTGCCAGCTAAAATGAAATTTCTGATGACTTTAGTAAATCACTAATCAACTGAAAACAAATATTTATGAAAGAAAGTACCAACTTTTCCAAGTCATTTTGGTTCTATATCAAAGGTCTCCAATACTTAGTTCACATTGCCACCTATAAAAGATGTGATATCAATTCATTTTCTAAATATATCACAATAGGTCACTGCCAGTAGTTTACCTGGTCCAAGGTTATAATATACCGTAACCTCTGTCATCTATCCATTGTCCATCAACAATTTATTTAAACAGTACTAGTCATGAACGACTGATCAGATTTCAACCAATTTTGGTAGGAAGCATCCTCAGGGGAAGCAGAATTAATTTTGTATTAAAGTGGCTCGCAACTTACTGAGGTCCTGAGGGACTGTGCCCAATATGGGATATAGAGAAAATTCTTTAAAATCCTTCTTCATCTGTATGACTGACTGGATTCTGTCCCAATTTGATCTGAAACATTTTAGGGTAAATGACTCCTTTGTATCAATGGTTATATCAACCCTCATTGGGCAGAAAAGCTGAGACTAATTGGAAAATATTTCTGTATATGTAGATTTCCTTTTCCTTAGGTTTTGATTAAGCAATCTCAGCAAAATCCAGGTGAGTGATACAGGCCCTATGGGCCTCTTGTGTTACACCAAAGTTAATCATAAAAATATTACTTGGGTATATTCACTAAAAAATGAAGGAATATTGTGATAAAAATAGGTTTGTAAATGAGTTTTTATGAGATTATATGAAATGGTTCTTAGAAGCTATAATTAAAATGACCTTTGTTTTAGAAGTACAATACAATTATATGTGACTATATAATTATGATATGTTGTCAGTAAATCTGTCATGAAGCCAGCATTGCATCCCTGACTGACAGCTGACATGTCAGTGTGAGATTGCCTTGTATCATCTACTAGAATGAGATGACATCATAGTAACAAGTCATTGACCTTACGTCAACAACTAAATCACTTCAAAAAAGTTCTCGGACAACAAGAACACATAGAAGTACCTATTAAAGTCAGCAGGGTAGGAGAAAAGTAATCTTTCACATTTGTTTCACGTTTTTGGTGAAAGAGGGTGATATCAACCTTTGTGAAATGATGCTCAAGTTACTCACACTCAGCAAGCCTTGTGTTTGCCGTTGAGTTGAGATCCATCTGTCTCACCAAACACAGCATGAAAGATTCTATCATACCTTGACCATAGGAGGTAATATTTCTGGCTGAAGGGGTAGAAATTTGACACAGGAACATTACAATAGGTTTGGAGAAAGTTAAATCAGTGATATCATCTTTTCTTTTTTGTAGTGGAGCCAAACATAACCTGCCTTGAAGTGTTTGCCACACCAGGAGATGAAAGGGCATTTCTCAATTGTACAGTCACTTCTCTTAATATTTCCTGTAAAAAGGTGGTTTTGAAGTCAGCATCAGGCACACAGGTGTTTGAATATGGAAAACAACTTCCTGATGGCTACCACCTTTCCTGTATGGTATGTTGTTTTGCACATCTTTCTTTTAATGGTGTATTTCACCAAAGAAGTTTTGAATGGAATAAACATTTCTTCAGCTTAATCTTTTCTGTTCAAGTATTTTCTACCACAAGACGCATGGTACTGATATTAGGCCTGTAGCATGCTGAGATGATTGGCTACCAAGCATGTTCAAATGAATGACTTTAAAAGTAAAAAAAGTCAAATTTTATAAAATCTTTCAACAAGTTTTTTCAGAAAACTTATTATTATTGGGTTCAAATGAATGACCTTAACCCTCATGCAAGGTCATAGTTGTCAATTATATTAATATTTTCAAGTTACTTTTCAATAGCCGAAAGATGAAGTGTACTGATGTTGGGCTTGTAGCATGCTGAGATTAAATGCTATCACTTTTGTTTAAATGAGTGACCTAAACAATTTTCTCTTTCAAAGTCACAGAGGAAACAAATTAGGACTCAAAACCAGCTGAAAACTCAATAACCAATTATTCCTGGGCTTTCAAGTCCGTAGAAATTGAGTTGTAGAGAAGGCAGGGCATTCAGGCACACTGGGCCCAATTTTTGCATTTTTTTGGGGGGGGGGAATAATTCTAAAGGTGTCTTAAAACTGACAGTTCAAGTTAAAAAGAATTAATTCTGATAAAAAAAAAACAGAGTTTCTGTTTCCCAAATGCTTTGAAGATGATAGTGATATCTTCCTGTTGGAATATCTGAGGAATTGGTACACATTTTAGTCCAAGACTTGCTTGGAAAAGAGCATGGGCATCCTAGGGTATAGAAGGCCTGCAACCTGTCCAACTGGTTATTGTTTTTCAACATAAGCGCAATATGACTGACTACATTACATTTACTTACTGTTGTTTTGTCTTAACATCTATATGGTGTTTGCTCAACCCTTATACTCTCACTTTTTCATATAGTTTTGGCATAGTTCTTTATCTTATAAAGGAATTGAGCATGTCAACATCTGGTGTTAAAACATTTATTTTGACCTTGGATGTCAATCAATGAAGATCAAAATCTGTTGGACAAACTCATCCATTACCACATTGCATCAGAGGGTGACTATTTTCTGTCAGGAAAAATTACTAAATTTTTGTGGTTCAGAGCAGGATCAATACCTTTTGGAAAGGAAACTCCATTTATATATAGACCTCTGCAGTCATACACAACAATGTGCAATAATTGATTTCACTTGAAAACAGATCAATAATTGTTTTATTATATGACAACTATCCATGGTTCTATTCGGTCAAAAATTGCAGCACAGGTTACTAAATTGTTATATTCACCTGTGAGATGTGTGATGGTGTTTTCTGCACATGGATTCTGCCTGTATTGATCCTATGAGAGGTGTTTTGATCAATCAATGTGTAGGAAACATGACTATTATAAATGGGGTAACATCATTCTCAGGTGACTCTTGTTATAGTTATCAGTGAGGAATTAACGTTCTTATTATTTTTACAGAAAAGTGAGAGGAACGAAGTACAGATAGGCCTGGAAATTCCTGGTATAACAGATGAACATTTGGAAGATGCATTCTTCATCAAAGTGACAACTATCAATGGAGATTTCCAGAAAGAAATCAAAATCGAAAGTAAGTACATGTATCGGTATAGGTTGAAAGGATTCAACTAAAATCAGTTTAGTTTAGGTTATTTCATGACTTTCAGTCAATATGGCCAAAAGGTATTTGGCTGTTCAAATCGCTTTCCCTCCATCATACATCACACTGTACTTCATCAGTCTATAAACGGTCCTTCTTATTTCTGTTGCCAGATATAATTGTTATGTAATTTCAATTTTATCCAGATGTTTGAATTGTCAGAAAGATGATGTTCCCAACTTTTATGTACAATAACTATCTATTATGTAAGATTGAATATAAGCTTATTGGTTGGAAAAAATTTAAGGGCCTGTATTGATCACTATAAGGTATACTTCCAAGAAGATACCACTATTTAGAATAAGTAGAGTGTTGGTTCTCCAACCTGGCTCAAAGGGAAAGAAATCAAACTGAAGCTTTTTTCCCATCAAAGATGTATGTATGTGTTTAATATTGTTGAATTTTCAGATTTTATTGAAAAAATAATTTTAAATGATACATATTAGTGGGTTCAATTTTGTTTATCAATCATGACAAGCAACAAAATAAAAACTTAGTCCTTTGATATGGTATGTAATCTACCATGGCTTATTCTTACATGTCTTTTTATGTTTGTTTGTTGTAGGGTCACCAAATTCCAATCACGGCCAGACACTGACAGCCACTGATATTGTGCCGTTTGCAGTGACTCTCATTTCTATCATCATCATCAAGATGACTTAATTATTATCTTGGTGGAGATTGATCAGTTTTTGCCATCATGATTTGTCTGTCGTCGTGCGTCGTTAACTTTTCACATATTCGACTTCTTCTCAAGAACCACTGAATAGATTTTGACCAAACTTGGCACAAAGCATGGAAGATAAATAGTAATTCAACGCCATATAGATGGGGGGCTAAAATGATAGATGTAGGAGCTTTTATGGATTCTCTTAAATTAGGATGGATTAGAAGAATCACTCAGTCATCAGGAAAATGGAAAGTTCTATTGAATTCTTTTGTAGAGGTAAAAAAATTGTTTCATTGCGGAAAGGAGTATGTTAAGTCATGTAGTAACAATTGTAGCAATATATTCTGGAAAGATGTTTTTAAAAGTTGGGTTAGATTGAATAATTCCTTTCCTATGAGGCAAAGTAAGCCTGAATCAATTTTAAAAACGCCTTTATGGTATAATAATGACATTCATGTGGGCAATAGATATGTCTTCTATCCAGTAAGGTTTAATGCTGGTATATATACCATCAATGACCTAATGAAAAATTCTGATCATTTGACATTTTTCTCCTTTGATGAGTTTCTTCATAAATTTGTAATCGATACCAACTATTTACAGCCGTCAAGTGTTTCTTGAGAAAACATGACTTCCATCCATTAGGACTATTTCAGCCTTTTATACCACTTCTATGGGAAATTTTTTATAAAAGTCAAAAAGATGCCAAAGACTTCTACAATACTATTGTTAAACCAGCACCAACCCCTACTGGTATTCGAAAATCGAGTGATGAGTTTGACTTTGATGATCAGAAGTGGAAAAATATATTAATAATTCCGTTTACTATTACAAAAAGTTCTAAGCTACACTGGTTACAAGTAAGGATTATACATCACATTCTGGTTACAAACTCCTTTCTTTTCAATATTAATTTAATACCTAGCCCTTTATGTACATTATGTAATATGGAAAGAGAAACTATTGTTCACTGTCTATGGGAGTGTATAGAGGTACAGACTCTATTGGGGAGATTTGAATCTCTTCTTGATATTCTTCTGATTCCTTTCTGGATAAAGAAAGAAACATATTTATTTGGAAATATCCATCCTAATGCTAACACTGTAGATTATGAAATTTTAATTATCATTAAACACTATGTTTATATGTCAAGATGTCTACGAAAATCTCTTAATTTAAATGCTCTTATAAATAAGATTAAGGATCATTTCCATGTTCAAAAGTACAACATTTCCAGCAAAAACACTATTAGGAAAAACAAATTTTGAGAATAATTGGAAAAAATGAATGCCAATTTTGGAACTATAATATGTATGCTAACAAGTCTGTTCCCAATGGCCATGGCCTTGACGTTACCAAACTGACTTTAAATTTATTGAATTTCCACAAAATTAGTGCTATTTTTATTTAATAATGATTATAACCCTCCCAATTCTCTCTCTCTTTCCCTCTCATTTTGTTAAGTACATGTAAGTTTGCTATGTAAGTGGGTGTGAATGTTTGATGAGTGAGTTTGTGTGCAGTAAGTAGTAGATACATGTGCATGATGACATATTCAAGTAAGAGCATACAAGTGTGAGAGTGTGGGTGTATGTTTTTGTGTGGTTTCTTTTGTATATTGTGTATTGTGTAATTTATAAAAAAAATAAAAATTACAAAAAAAAGTGGTCTTAAAACTGAGGTTTCACTGTACCTCCCTTTCCACTTTATGTGAAAGACCAAAGACTAGTTAGTTCCCCTCTGATAACTACTCAGAAATGAAACAGGTCAGGATCTATCATCCTGGAAGCCATGATCTCTTTCAGTCTTATAAAGTGTAACTACAGGCAGTTTATTGATAACAATGATTACTGATACAAAAAGCTTGGCCCAACATTAAATCATAGGAATCAGTCTTTAGCTCAAGGTACAAAACAGGAAACAATGTATTTGATTGTTTTCTCTGATGTTTACTGGGGAATTGAAAAGTCTGTTGAAGGAAATACTTCATCCTTACAGGATAGCATAAAATCTTGTATTTTATCTTTGAAAGTTTGTTATTGATATTTCTTGAGAAGAACTTAATGAGTCTTTCTCAAATTTCATGTGTAAGTTCCTTTTGGTCACTAGTTGTGCCCACCTCTTCAGGAAAACAAGATGGCTGACAGACAACTATCTTGTATTTTAACTTTGAAAGTTTGTTATCGCTCTTTCTTAAGAAGTTCTGGATGGATCTCTCACAAATTTCACATGTAAGTTCCCCTTCTTCCCTAGTTGTGCCCATTTAACTTTTGGTCCGATCAGAAAAACAAAATGGCGGAAAGGCAGCCATGTTGGATTTTGACTTTAAAAGATTGTTATTGCTATTTCTTGAGAAGTACCTCATAGATCTTTCTTAGATTTCATAAGT
Source organism: Ylistrum balloti (assembly GCF_031769215.1). Lineage (NCBI taxonomy): Eukaryota > Metazoa > Mollusca > Bivalvia > Pectinida > Pectinidae > Ylistrum > Ylistrum balloti. The sequence goes on along the minus strand of NW_026782593.1, from coordinate 229,514 downwards.
ATGTTCCCCTTGGTCCTTTGTTATTCTAGTTGGATTTTGGGACTGATCAGAAAAAAAGTGGGCGGCAGACAGACATCTTAGTTTTTAACTTTGAACGTTTTTTATTGCTATTTCTTAATAACAACATCATAGATCTTTCTGTAATTTCATGTGTATGATTTTATATATAGGGTTTATTAGGTCCCTAGTTGTGCCTATTTGAGTTTAGGAGTGATCAGAAAAACAAAATTGCTGACAGACAGCCATCTTGGATTTTGCCTTGTAAAGATTTTTATTACTCTTTCTTACAAAAGTACTGAATAGATATCTCTCAAATGTCGTACATATTTTCCTTTGGTCTCTCTTTGTGGTAGTTTGCTTTTGACCAGAAGGAAGAAACTGGCTTCCGGGTGGCCATTTTGGATTTGGAAGGTGAAGATTATCATCACTATTCTGCAAAGGATTGTTCAAATGTCTTATCATTAAGAGAAAAATCAGAGAAGAGAAGGGTAAAGAAGGGAAAAGATCCAACTTTCAAAGATCAAACAATGGTGGGCGCCAAGATCCCCCTAGGATCTCTTGTTATTATTGAACAGAATCTCCAGTTGGCATTCATATCCTGTTTTAGAAAATATGCATTGTTGTATACATATTACAATAGTTGTGTTGTCATCTTTTATACTAATATTTCCCCTTAATATGACTTTTCATAATCCCTCCTTTTTCATTGTCGGAGGCATAGAGTGTTTGTTACCCTTAGTCTTCACTCATCTTGATTTCATTTCCTCTTATCTGCCCTTAATAGATATAAATGTAGAACTACATATAACCGTATGATAATGATGAGCAGGTCAAGCTGTGTTTTTGTAATGGTCAAACTACTTTTTCCACAGTGTTCAGGACCTTCAACTGAAAGAATTTTAATTATTCAATTCACAAAAACAGTTATATTAAACTTGGAAAGCCTTGCCTGATTCCAGTGGGTATTGATAAAAAAATTCAAGGAAAAATTGTAAATGACATTAGGGATACAATTGTACAATGTATGTAACTTCTTCAATAAACTTTGAAGTGCTCCTTGGTTACCTTGGATCATTCTCGAACATCTTGTTAATAATTAGTTCACAGTTTCATATCTTGGATGAGAAAATGAGTGAAAATCATAAGTTTTGATAGTTTTTACAAATTAGACCAATAAGATCACAGTATTTGTAGTGAATGAACCCCTAAGGAAAGACAACTCTTGACGGAGAGTTTTGACATCACTGCTCTACAGGTGTCGCAATAATCACCACTTGCAGTCAAAAACAAAGTCACAGTAAATATAAATGACCATTGCTGTCAATTAAGCTTCAGCAAATTCATTCAGTTTGCAAGTTACTTTGATACCAGCATGAAACTAAAATACATTCATATCAAAGCATATAATAAATTTCTCTGATAGGTTCCAAAAACTATTAATTTATGACGGTGGGGAGTGGGAGAATTGTAACATGATTAGCTCTCATAGCTGAACCTGATACAACAGATGTGACCAATGTTTTCTTGCTTTCTCGCCTATTTCACACATATAAAAAACATTTCCATCATGTAAGCCGAAAACCATCTTTTAATCGTATTTCAGACACAAAAGTTGTAAGCAGAGAACATTTATTTTTGCAACATGATATTGCATTCAGCCTGAAATTTAAAATGTGTGGAAAAAATTAAAAGACAATTTCAATTTCCTTGCTAACAAATCCTTTCATCCTTATTCATTGTTGATTTTTTTTCTGTACGTTTAACGCTATTTAAAGATTCCATGTTGTTGTAGTCTGGTGGTCCTCACACACTAGATCTTTATGTATAATATATGATAATGTATTATGTATAATGATAAACACATATCCCATTCACATAAAAACACGAGTTCAGAGAGGCCATTACAAGGCGGCATCTTGTCATGGACTCCTCCAATCATTATTAAATGAGCAGGAAAAGAGGAAACTGATGAAGTCAGAAAGCAGTTTTTTACACAATGAACGAACAATGAATAATTAGAAATCGACCATTTTTTTTATCCATTTCTCAACACGCTGCGTTTCATAGCGGTGGCTTACCAGTAAGATTAAGGCACTATGACCTTTAACCTGCCTACCCTGGGTACTTTGACCATACAATTTTACTTAACATTTCAACATTCTCTTCTACATAAATGTAACAATTTAGACATGAATTATACACTTGATTTTTAACCTCACCTGGACCGAAGGGCTTAGTGAACTTATGGCTGATACAACGATGTCGGTCATCCATCTGTCTGTGGTCCAACCATCAACTTTTTAGCCCACCATCATGAGTTCAAGAGTGTATGCGGTGGAGATTGTTACACAAAACTGATTGTATTTGTATGTTTCATTTCTAAATCAAAACAACACACATTCTACAGCGCTGGTAGGTTTTGGCCCCTGGGGCCAACTAGGGGAAATAGAGCAATTCTTCAAAACCATACTCCTCCTGTGGGAGTTATAGGAATCTCAGAGGGTAGGGGTCCAATAGGGGAAATAGAATAAATTCTTTGTATCCTACTACTCTATTAGGAATGATTAGACACGGTCCAAACTTTTTGGTCAGAGGTATTCTTGGATGAAAGGAACAAAGTTTGTGTAAGGATTGGTTCTCAGTTCCCTGGTGGCCTTAGAAGCGGGCCAAATAAGGAAATTTTACAATTTTGTAAAGAATAAATGGATACTGTCCAAATTTGGTCTGAAGGATTCTTGTATGAAGGGTACTAAGTTCTGTATAAACGGTGCATCCAGGCCCCCAGTAAGGGTGTTTCCTAAACAGCAATTTTTGCCATATTGACAAGGTGTTTTTTCTGAAAATAGTAACAGTGAACTTCATCAAGGAACTTCCACCCTGAAACCCAAACTCATTCATGATATTAAGGACCTTTATGTAAATGTGAAGTTTTATCTAAATCCCTCGAGAAACGAAGCTGCAACAGCACAAGGATTTTCAAAGATTAGCAACAATGACCTTGCCCTACGGCATCCCTTAACTGGAACTTGTCAGAGATAGTAAAGTCCTTTCAGAGTGTAAATTTGAAATTTGTATTTACATTCCGCAAGAAACGAAGTGCTTACGATGCTTTTCTTTAAAAACAAAAGACAGTGACCTTGATCCTGACCCGAACTATACGTGTGTAACATTGATAAAATATCCTTTTAGAACTAAAGCTGCCAGATTTTCCACAAATAGTAACGGTGAATTTGGAATTTGGATTTGTAACCAATGACTTAAGACCACAGGTTTTTAAAATACTAGATTGTAAGTTTTATTGTTTAAGTGGTATATATTTGATATCGGATTAACGAAAATTACGAAACGTGTCTTACGTGTCTCTTTCGGGGAAAAACCACATGGACGGCTAGGTGGTGTAGTTTCACGTGAAGTTGGCTTCAGTGAGACTAAGGGACAGCGGTTTTTATTTTAAACTTAAATAAAGCTTATGGTCAGTTATTTAGTATGGTATGTATGAATATATGGCTAAAAGACCTCTTAAAGTGACAAAAATAGCATATTCTTTAAATATTAAAAAGGTTTTATGGAAAGTTCGTGATATGTATTTTCACAGTATGTACCGTTCCCTGTAGTTTTAATACAGAGATTCAAATCCTTACTTTCATCACTTCAGTCCCCTAGATTCACTGACGAAACCTAGAAGGACGAAACATTTGTATGACTGAGTTTTTATGCTATACAGCATCCAATTCTACTGAATTAAATCGCTCGATGAAGGTGATCAAACGTTATACAGGGACGCGAATCAAAGTTGTTGTTTGTTCCATTTTCCCAAACTTGTATAGCATATACCACATATGTATAGTTAAAAAAAATCAAATCAACACGATTCCGCTAACGTTTTCAGGCCTAATGGCCATCTTCAGGCGATACATAATTTGATTTTTTTTTCAACTATTTAATCGATAAACAAAGCATCTTTAAGTTACATCTATATATATGTATATATATATAAACATATACAATGTATATCAAAAGTCAGTGCCTCCCGCCCCCGAAGTCCAACCACTACTTTAAAACAGAAACAATGGTGAGTACGAAAATTGGTTATAAGTTGAAATAAGTAGCAGTGTGTCAGTGTTCCTGCTGAAACTCAAATCCTTCAGCTTCTGATTTATTTTAATGACTATTTATAGATTCTAAAGTTTTTGTTATCCAAATCTTTCAATAAGTGTTCCTATTCACGTAAAACATTGGATGGTCATATATAAATTGTCAACTTTGATCAATTAACGGCCACCTGCTTGTGCGGTTCTTCTGCTAGAGTTTGGCATAGGTGTTGACATGGCAACCATACAGGTGGCGTTCCAATCTGTAGTCTGATTGGTCGTTTTGTTCTCCGTACGCGACTGCATACGCTGTTAGGGCGCGTGGGGTACGCGCACAGGGCGAGACATACGTTCGACAGGTGAAGGAATTTTACCATTCTGAGACAGTGCTGTGAAGGGCGGCGTACCGATACAATGGAAGTGCCATATGATACCAAACGAAACAGTATCGATTAATTCACGACATGGTTAAAGATTGCTATTTACGGATGAAGTCGCGTGCCGTGTTTCCTTTGATATGGATCATCGAGATTCCCTCACTCTGCAATTTCCGTTGAAAGTCATTCAAGCGGGATGTCGTGAATTGGGGACGTTTTAGTACAGGGAATAAAGCCATGTGTCCTGTTCATTTGTCATGGTGCACGACTGAAACAGACATGACCCGCATGAATGCATTTTTTGGTGAAAACATCTGCTCTTTACATCCCGTGTAATGTTATGTGAGATTACGACAGAATAATGATGAAGTTGTTGAAACGGTTCCGGCATTGACAGACTAAAGATGATATCAGATTTCCCGTACAAATTTCTTTTTCTTTTTTACAAAATAATTTACTAGATATCTGATTAATTTTCAACTCCGAACGCAATTTTATTTGAGTAATTTTATGATAACACTATTTAGCTGAAGGAAAGAAAAATATCTTCGTGTTCTATCGTGCGGAGTAATAGAAAACATATTTACATTCATGATTTATAATTGTAAGACAATCCTATAAATGCCGACGTCTACCATTCACTAAACGTATACATAGCAACATGTACATGGTAGGTACATGGTGCATGTCGTTTGTATATGTTATGTTTAACCATTACATGGTAGACGTCTGTTGTACGTGACGTGTTTGTCAAGTATATGGTAGATATCTGTTGTACGTGACGTGTTTGTCAGGTATATGGTAGATATCTGTTGTACATGGTGTGTTTGTCAGGTATATGGTAGATGACTTGAACATGGTGTATTTTTCAGGTATATGGTAGATGTCTGTTGTACGTAACGTGTTTGTCAAGTATATGGTAGACGTCTGTTGTACATGACGTGTTTGTCAGGTATATGGTAGACGTCTGTTGTACATGGTGTGTTTGTCAGGTATATGGTAGATGACTTGAACATGGTGTATTTTTCAGGTATATGGTAGATGTCTGTTGTACGTAACGTGTTTGTCAAGTATATGGTAGATATCTGTTGTACGTGACGTGTTTGTCAGGTATATGGTAGATATCTGTTGTACATGGTGTGTTTGTCAGGTATATGGTAGATGACTTGAACATGGTGTATTTTTCAGGTATATGGTAGATGTCTGTTGTACGTAACGTGTTTGTCAGGTATATGGTAGACGTCTGTTGTACATGACGTGTTTGTCAGGTATATGGTAGACGTCTGTTTTACATGGTGTGTTTGTCAGATATATGGTAGATATCTGTTGAACGTAACGTGTTTGTCAGGTATATGGTAGATGTCTGTTGTACATGGTGTGTTTGTCAGGTATATGGTAGATATCTGTTGTACGTGACGTGTTTGTCAGTTATATGGTAGACGTCTGTTGTACATGGTGTGATTGTCAGGTATATGGTAGATGTCTGTTGTACATGGTGTGTTTGTCAGGTATATGGTAGATATCTGTTGTACATGACGTGTTTGTCAGGTATATGGTAGACGTCTGTTGTACATGGTGTGTTTGTCAGGTATATGGTAGATGTCTGTTGTACATGGTGTGTTTGTCAGGTATATGGTAGATATCTGTTGTACGTGACGTGTTTGTCAGGTATATGGTAGATATCTGTTGTACGTGACGTGTTTGTCAGGTATATGGTAGACGTCTGTTGTACATGGTGTGTTTGTCAGGTATATGGTAGATGTCTGTTGTACATGGTGTGTTTGTCAGGTATATGGTAGACGTCTGTTGTACATGACGTGTTTGTCAGGTATATGGCAGACGTCTGTTGTACGTAACGTGTTTGTCAAGTATATGGTAGACGTCTGTTGTACGTAACGTGTTTGTCAAGTATATGGTAGATGTCGGGGTGTGGTTGGTACATTGTAGATGTCTGCCACAGTTCTGACGTGTTGAATGGGGACGTGGCAGCTTTATTGGATGGTACCTCGCTTTACACCTATTTCCTTTATTTGCTGCCAGTCACCTGATAATTCTTGTTTGTGCCTCCATTATCTTAATTACGAGTACATAAACCCAGACACGGGTGAAGAAGTTCCTGTATTCTAAATTAACGTTTTAAGAGTTACTGACGCCTTTATCTATATGTTTCTATACTATTTTTATCTTCGTCTCCAGGGTATTACATGGTTAGTCGGACGTGGGCGGGGCTAGGTGTAGTCCAGGTAACATTTCACAGGTTGTCTTATAGTATATGAATACCTCTTATTTGCTGTTGCGTGGGAAAATGGGACAATGAGGTCAGGTAAATGAGAGTTCACCTGCTGTAATTTCAATGTGTAAACATTCCAGGAAACATTCACCTTGAGCTATAGACACTGCATGATCAGTCAAGCATGAAACGCGAAAAACAATATTTAGACAATATACATCTGTTTGATTTTCATCGTAACAATGGTGGCGATTGTTTCTTGATCATAAAAAGAAAACGATTGAAATTTCTCTCCGTGGTCGAGGGACACGTGACCTGATATATGTACAAGTGACCACTGAACTGATTTCTCAGTTATCATTCAGTAAAAAGCAGAATGATCATGAGAAATTATATATATATTTACATACACCTTATCGTGATAATTAAATAGCGATGAATACATAATTACATGGACAAACAATTAAGTTGGAAAACTCGGCGGCTCTGAAAAATAAACAATTATATCTATCGAATCATATATGTTGGTTTATGATGTAAATCTGTATTTCATAAATGGGTTGTCGAAAACCATCTTTACAAGTTACTAACCTGTATATCATTAATCCACTTTATGCAATTTCTAAGAAAAAATAAATAACAAAAATACGTAGAAAATATACTGACCACGGACTTAAATATATATTTATGTTCTATGTATGTGATGTAATTTTTGTAATATTTGTGTCTTGATAAGGGGCAGGTTGCCTCGAAAATTTGACAATTCGCTTGACCTTAATGTCGTTATTACTTCACTGATCATATATATATATATATTAATTATTTGTCCGCGAATTGACCAATAATTATATCCTGCTTATTCTATTAATACTTTTGATAAAACATGTTTAAATCACTTAATTTGTCACTCATCGGTAAAAGTGATGGCAAAATTTTAGCCGAACTAAAGTAAAAGCAGTTAAAGTTTGGCTAAGTATAGACATAGAAATGATATATGTAATGTGATTTATAAACGACATGATATAAATACAAAGTATATACCAGCGCTAATTGATAGCGTCATGATTCAGGGCGACCACGCGATCAGGTCATAAAAAAAAATCCCGGGGCTGTGCATTTGATGACGTAGTTATCCCTCTAGGGGCCGACGGATGTGGCGGCCCGTGAATTAAGATATGGTGGACGTATTTGGGGACGCGACGCTGAGCCATAACAAAACAGCATTGTATTCGGAACCATCGGGGGCAACCGTATAATCATTGAGTTTACATAAGTCTATGTTCATAATGAGAACATATTCTGGATATTCAAATTATACAACAGTAATGTTTTATTTAATCGGGAGGGGAAAATTCGTGCAACAAATCGGACAACGCAAACATACGTAGTCGTACGTAATATTATGGTAAATCAGCTAGTTATTTAGTTATTTATAATGATCAAAGACCGTTAATGACAATAACTTCCACAATAATAGTTACTATATCACACTGAAGACTAATAAAGAAGATGACTGCGATGAATAACGGCATTTTGATCATTCTTTTAAAATATATTTCCCGTACTTTGAAATTATGAAAATGTGTGATTTCCCGGAAGAGGCTTACGTTACAAATGTGCATGTAAACATGCTAAATAAACGCTCCTTTTGATTTATTTCATTTTTCAAAATTGCTAAATTTGCATCTGATTACAAGACAAGTAAAGGGTAAACTAAAGTCAGATAGTAAATTAAAGCACAAAACGTGTTTGTTTGCGTTTTCTCTAACATTTTAAAAGTAAACAAAGAACGTATACCTATTCAGGGCCAACTACACGTGATGTCAGATAGCGGGAAATACAATTTCGCGCGCTTTTGGGATCGCTTTGTTTTGATTCTGAACCTCAAACTGAGGCTAAGAATAGCCGAAAAATATTGAACACCCTGGTGGAAAATCGTGTCCATCTTCACTAAAATTGAAGTGTTGAACATGATTTAATAACTTTATATACCAGTGGAGATATTATTTATTTATTTTGTGGGCCAATTTGTTGAGTTGCATTTCGATTGAAGAAGATTACGAACTTTTTTCAAGAGGCAGTCAGATCCGGTTTGTTTCTCCATTTTGCAGACTTCACGATTGCACGTCACATCAGAAAATTTTGCAGATCTTCGTAAAAATGCCACGGGGAAGTACACCAGGAAACAGAAAATTATGTACAGCTATTATAAAACGTGAGCCAGGAACAGAACTGCAATCGTCGCCTCAAATTTACAATTTAACCAGCATTTATCGACAGCCACTTAGTGATACAAAGGACTCTATTGCAAACTTGCAAGGCCTCAAAATCGAGGGAGGTTTAACACCAGGAGAAACGTGCTTAAGTCCGATCGCCGATATCAAACATATCATTAATAGACCACAGGTAAATTATAAACTTAAATCTATCGCTTTTAATATGTTTTGCATGCTTGTGTGTGGAAACCACAAAACTTCCCTTCGAGGTAGTCGACAAGTTACGTCACTGTTGTGTTGGCCGGGACTTCCAATTAGTATTGGCTTGTAAAGCTGCTAATGTATAATTGATACTTTATAAAAGTCCACTTTGATACAAACGAACCATGCGTTTGTTTAATTTTTGACAAATGAGGATACATGAGGCGAAATGTAAACACGAAACATGATATGCCACCCGGGTTGGCGATGTCCTCCTACAAAAACGCCACACCCACTCATTTTATGAGAATTGTGGAGTACCAAATGTATAAATTAAATTGACCAGACTTTATTGTCATTCGTTGTAAAACTGTTAAAAATAAGGCCACGTTCATAAATTTAATACTGAATTGTTGAATTCTACAAAACCCTCTTTGTACCAGTTTCTATCAAATTAGACTAAAGTGTATAAATAGTAAATTTTCTTAGAAAGGTTATTTATGGCCTGTTTTGATGCATACGTTTACATGTCGTCTAGCTGGTTACTTGTATACTATTTCGTGATGGTGAATGTTTCATGTACTATTAACAGCTAGCATAAAGATGCTTGTTTGATTTATCTGAAATATGTACTTTTTTATGTTGTAAAAGTTGCGGTCAAACAATAGCTGAATAATATAATGTTGAAGAAATGTAAAGACTTTTTTCCCCAAGTCTAGTGTATAATACATGGAACAGTTAGGCATGCATCATGACCAGGAATTCATGTGAATAATGTATAAATGAAATGAAATGGTTTTGAAAATAAGAACCTTGTGTATTTAAGACAAAGTAACGCTCACACGTTTCTGTAATTGTAATTTGCATGTGGCCCAAAATAAATAAATGGTTATTTTATATTCCAGGCTAAGCGAAAACTTGAATTGGAACCTGAAATAATTAATGAAGGATTCAAAACACCAGGGAAAACATGCAAGCGGAGAAGAACTACATCAGAAGCTAGTCCAAAAAGTTTGTAACTTGATTAGAATATAAAAACTCTTCATTCACTTTTAGGTAGTAACATTAATTATAGCTTTATTTGTGTTATTGGATGTGGGAAGACAGTGTTTGCTTATATGACGATATACTTGGCTAAAAGAGATTGGATATTGCCTGATTGAAATAAAAGCATTTAGCACAAACATAAACACAGCCTGACAACCATGTCAGTCATAGACCTTATTTATCATTACAGAATTTACGAAAGCCTTGGGCTGTATTATGATATGATGTGCAGCAATCATTTAATGGACACAGAAATCACTTGAGTTATCTCGTTTAATCTCTTGGAGGGTAGACTCTCATAAGACTTGTTTAGTAGAAGCTCAAACTAACATTTTCCATACATAGGGAGGCCGTCCTAAAATGACCATACTTGTATTACAAATGATTAATCTACCTTTGACTCACATGAAAAATAACTTCACATATTACATAAAGACTTAGTTTTTTTTTTTTTTTTTTTGTGGGAATGTCAAAGCATTTTGAAATACAGCTAAATCAGCAATATTAAATAAAAATGGTGTTATGATAAGGAAAAACTGATGTAGACATTATAATCACCACTTTAGCAGTTCTCTCTAAAACAAAATTTTTTAATTTGTGTTCATTCAAATTTTCCACAAAATCTGAAACTTCTTATGAAAAACGAATTTATTGAAGACAGATTTCAATTCATTATTTATGTATATAGAGCTACGGTTAAACTTTTAAAATGGACATTCCCTACAAGATTTAGATATAACACGTGTTAACTCATAATGTAAAAAGGAAATTCATTGTTTGATTCTCTCATGATAACTTCAAGGTAATCTCCTTTTTTCCAGCTCCTCGATCTCCTCTTGAGAAGACGAGATATGACACATCACTAGGTCTGCTGACAAAGAAATTTGTAGGCCTCCTCAAGAATGCCCGAGAAGGGGTAAGATTTTCGAATGCAATTAGAAATTGGGTTGCTTTTTATGTTTAATTTGTGTGCACCTGTAAAACTGAAAAAGCAATAGAATACCCCTGGAATGTAGCCTTCAAATTTACTCGCTACCTCTAGGTCAACTTCAGTATTAGGAAAAACTAAAAAGGATGAAACAATTATTTAAAATAATTCATGTCGGGTGTTCCCCATCATTAAAAGGAGAAGGATTTCTTCATGTGTCCTGATGTTTTTGGTATGTTTCTCCCTCAATACTCCAGGGGTTTGATCATTTTCGCTCTCTACACCCGTTTTAATACAGTGAAAATTCTAATTCAATAACACTTGAATTATACTTCCAAAATGTATTACGTTTGTTACTTATCTTCAGTAACCCTTTCTCTCGCGCCAGATCAATTACATGTACATTTGAGATATCCTGAATAGAGAGCAGGTATTCCTTACGAGTAAACACTAATGATGTATAGAAGAAAATATGACAGGAAGAAAGAATAACACACGAAAGAACAAAAGAATGAAAGCCATTTAGTAATATTGTTTAAATTTAAAAGATTAATTTTGATTGGCAGGTATTAGATTTGAACAAAGCAGCTGAACATCTGGAAGTCCAGAAACGTCGGATATATGACATCACTAATGTGTTGGAGGGAATCAACCTCATCTCCAAGAAATCCAAGAACAATATACAATGGAAGTGAGTTGTTGGATAGGGTCTCGCTATCAATTAAAGTCAGAGAGCAGTGCCCTCCGTAGGCTTTTCAGCAGGGCTGAATGGTGGGCTATTCTATTCAACTGGCCTACATCCCATGGTCCATTTTCCATCCATTATTGTCCATCCCTATTATCCCTATTTATATTTTGATTTATATACAGATGCAAGTTTCTTGTGATCCATAGTTGTGCTCTTTGGGCTGATCAGAAAAACATAGTGGCTGATAGATGGCCATTTTGGATTTTAAAAATAAAAGTTTATATAAGAATTACAACATAGATCTTGCAAAATTTCATATGAAGCATCCTCTTGGTTTCTCCTCTATGATATTAGGACTTGCCAGAAAAAAACAAAAATGGCCATCTTGGATTTTGACAAGTTGATGATTATTAGTGCCTAATTCTCAGATATGCTTTGGTTGTGAATGTTGTGGAGGTTTTTGATATTGAAAAAATAGCTTGGATTTACCTATGTGACATGGTACATTCTAAAACATTCAAAGAATTTTTCAGTTATTGGTAAATCTTTGTAAATATTTGAAATCTTGACCAAGAAAATGCATTTGGCTCTAGAAATTTTGTTTCCCAATTGTTGTGTTCTGGTCAAAACCGTAGAAATATAGAAAGTTCATGTTTTGCCTGAATTTACTTATTTATGCTTTTAAGTACATACTTCATTTTTTTTTACTTTCAGAGGTTGTACCAACTCCATAGCTGCCAATCCAGACTGTCCAGCACTTTCAACAGAAATTGTAGATCTACACTCAGGTACTTGAAAGGAAACTAACTCTGGGAGAAGATATTTCAGAAAAACAGTTAATGGTCCAGATTGCTGTTCTTTTAAGTAGAAAATTGGGTTTCTATGTTATAACGTTGGTTCCCATGGGCCAATCAAACACAAACTTCATACAATGCTTTCTTATCGAAAGTGCTTGCTATGGATTACTTTTCAGACCCAGAATTCTAAAGGTTGAGTTTATTTTTAATATAATGGAACATCCATTTCATCGAATAATTTGAGTTTGCTGTAGCCAATCTAACTTGATGTGATGCTTATAAACCAGAAGTGCTTGTTTGAGATAGATTGCCATTCATGTCCAAAGGTCAAAGGTCACTACAAGTTAAAATCAGTTTCTGTGTGATAACTTGAGTTTGCTTCGCCCAATCTAAATCAAACTTCACACAATGCTTCCTTACCAATTGTTTGCTGGGGATATTACTTTTTATATCCCAAGGATTTTCAGCCACAAAGCGGGGTCCTTGCTGACCAGTCAGTGTTCTAGTTTGCTTAGTATTGATAGGGTAGAAAACCAAACGGTGGACAGAAATGATTCATTTAGAAGTCCTGAGGTCAAGTTGACTAGTTGATAAAACAGTTATTGTATGGAAATTAATAGTTAATGGTTAATAGTTGCGGTTAAAGATATTCCTTAAATCCAAATGTCATACTTATATTAATGGAATCTACAAGAAACTTACTACCTGGAACTTTTGATTTATTGTTATCCTGAAATACAAACACCTTAAGACTGTCTTGAATTCAGAATTTGAAATGAACATCATAAAAAGTGTTGGTATGTAGGTATGTTATCAATTATTAGCCATAAGAGTAAAAGTAACACAGATTCAATCAATTGATGACTGTTTAGTTTCTGTAATATTTTGTTGTTCCTCAATTAAAATTTGAAAGTATCAACATGTACTTGATGACAAATCTTGTTTCTACATAGATGTAGCAGATTTAGAAGCAAAGGAGAACATGCTGGACAATCTTATAGTGAGCTGTACGAAGCAACTCAAGGGCATGACAGAAGAAGCAGATAACAAAAAATATCCTTTTTTTTCTCTGATCTTCAGCCCTTTTATACAAGGACAGATGTTTTAGTTCTTTTTTACTTGGAGAAAGAACTATATAGATAGATCAATCCCTGCTTACATCACTATAACCAAAGTCATGATAAAACTTAATTTGTTTCTAGCTTTCCCACAGACAGGAAAATCTCAGAAATAAACTTCAAAAGAAACAATAGATTCCTTTAAAGTTTATTTGGGAATGGACATAAGCTTTCCAAAGACATATGTAAATTTTCTCATGTTTGGGGAATATTTAAAGCGGAACTCAAAAACTTGCTTAATAAAGGATTTGGTAGATATATATGTATGGATTCTCAAGTTAATGACAAAATTTAATCTTGCCAATGTATTAGTTTGGCAGTATTAAAATATGTACTTTACATAGATAAAAAACGAAGCATATTTTCATCTAAAAAATAAAACCCCCAGAAAATCAATGAAAGAAACAATTGATTCATGATTGGGTCAGATTGAATTTTCTTTAACCGTATCACATTAGCTTACGTTACGTATCAAGACATTCGTAACATTGACACATTAGACGAACAAACAGTGATAGCAATCAAAGCACCACCTGAAACAAGACTAGAGGTACCAGACCCAGAACAAAACATCCAGATCTGGTTGAAGAGTTCCAAGGGTCCTATTGAAGTGTATCTTTGTCCGGAGGACACGACAGAGAGTGTTGCCGACACAAGCTCGTCAAGTATAGGTAGTGGGAGTTCCTGTTGTGAGGAGTCAAGTCGGTCAAGCTTTACAGCGTCTGAAGACTCCGCTTCATGTGACAGTTTTAAAGGTATCAGCAAATTCTCTAACAGTACAGGTGTATAACACAACATGAAATTTGTAGAAAAAAAATGAAAACAATAATTTTTAGAAAGAGAATTCACATGACCATTGAAGAGTCTGACATGGTCCATTTAGAGAAGATATTTAATTGAAACAATACATAATTTTTATCATAATTATCTTTAGCAATTGCTTCAACAGTAGGCTTAATTTGTGATCAAGTTTAATTGTCCGTATACACAAATTACACTGGAAGTTTTTTAAGTTTTATTTAACATTTTAGTGATTGGATGATGATCAGATAAAATTGATTACTTAATCATTTAACCTCATCTGTTGGGTTGATCAGTTGTAATTTTTCACAATCGATCATCAGTACTTTAGTATTTTCCCATTAGTAAAAACAAAATTCATAATATGCATGATGTTGATGTCAATGATATTCATTACTCTGCAAATTCTAAGTAAATGAGGTATTCTAGGTTCAAGTTACCCCCCAAAAATATTACCTTAATGCATGAACTTTCATAAATATTGAACACACTTATTAACTACATTAAGGCCTATCTCATTATAACCAATGATCTCTTGCAGATTTTAAGTGATTATGATCACTTCAACATTTGCTCTTGGAATGTTTTCAATTTAGTTCAATTTTCTTTTTCCAAGGCAACCAAGGCTCGGGTGTTAAGAATGCGTTATTGGAATATCAAGACATTTCTCCTGATTCTGTCAAAAACATTTTACAACAAACAGAGGACCAAGAACTAGATGCTCCGTTCATGGCCCTGGAACCACCTCTAGACATGGATGAGTACATCTTAAGTCTTGATGGAGGGGAGGGAATTTCAGACTTATTTGATGCCTATGACTTTGATATACCTGTGGTGTGAATTAAAGATTTCATCATGCAGAGCATCCCTTCAGAATTTGCTATGCCTCCTTAATTAGATCCACTTGAAAAGGTGTTACTACTTTCCTATCTCTGCCAGAGTGTTTTAATAATAGAAATAGATAAAAAATACAGGTCAACAGAGTTTATTAACCAACATTTAAAAAAGGTCAGGAGTTTAAGGATAATGGACCATCATGTAAATTAATCATGATGTGAAGTGTACATTCTTGCTTGAAATTTAACCACATATAGATTTACATTTTTCTCAAAATCATAATTCCTTTTTGCACTAAAAAATTATTTTGGTTTAGACATAATTTCCCTTATTGAATATATTTACTATTGGAACATTTAATATACAAGATCATGTTCTTATAGAAGGCAACATGTTTCTTGGAGGTGCTGGCAATATACATATTGAAGGTATGCTATGCAAGTTATAGATGTGAGGAGTTCACCGCCTGGAGTTTTAATGTAGAGACGGATGTGATTGTTTTGCAAGAGTGAGTGCATTCAAATTTAAACAGATTGACTTGTATTGAATGTTTTGATTTGTTAAAAAAATTTGGAATAACATTGGCCTCCAATATAAGTTTTAACAATATTTTTGAGGGAGTAATTTTAGTGCCGTTACTGACACTGCTTATATAGGTCTCTAAGTTCATGGTTAGTTATGTAAGCTTACAATTTCATAGACATTTGATCTGAATCAATCAAACAGTTGGAGCAGGGAGAGACTAGCTGTCTATAGGAAAATTTAGTGTGTTCAGATCAGTAGTTTTAAAATTTTTCTGTTATTATCAATATAGTGCAGAAATAACCCACCAGCAGGATATTCCAAAAATAAGGGGGAAATTTTCTGGTGTTGATGAAATAGAGTATCAAGTGAGATTCCTAAATCCTAGTATGTAATGTACTACTACTAAGAAGTGTTAAAACACTAATTTGAATCATTTTCACAATAATTTGTGGGGATGAATTTGCGGTATTTTGGAGGAAAATTGCATTTGTTTATTGACTTGTTCGATTTCCTTTCTTGGACATATTTTGGAGGGCAAATTATTAGATGTTGATTGTTAACTTATATACAAGTTTGTTTTTATAATCCTCTCTTGTTTTATTTATTAGTAATACATATGATTATCCAATAGAGATAGAATGTGCGTAGATTATGGCAGGCATAATGTAACTGTTGTTTCACGTTCCAAGTTCTCAATATTGGCTGAAAGAACAGACAATGTTAAGTGAGAGGTCGAGACCATGATTGGCATGACTTCTAAGATTAAGAACATGCCAGACCAGAAAAAAAATTCTCAAGATGTTGGTTTTATAATGAAATGCAAATTTTGAGGATGTAGTATTGTAAAATGCAATCCTTGTAGGGTTGTCGGTCCTCAGGGTTGTGATGGTTTGAGATAGGCATGCTGACAACTCGTTTGTGTGATGTGGTTTGATATCCCAGTGTGTTATGCTGTTTGTCCCAATTAAAAAAAAAAAGAATCTTTTGTCGAAATATCAATGTTGTCTCAAGTACATCTACAGTAAACCACTTAGATTTTGCATTTCTGAGAATTTCTGATGTGACAAATATTTATGGTTGATTAGCCCTCATTTGGTACAAACACAATTTTTCTAAATGCAGTGCAAACACTTCTTCAAGAACATGTGTGAATATAACAAATGAATCATGTGTGATAGTGTTGGATGAAATACTTTTGTCAGATGAGGGTTTGAATGTAGATCTGGAAAGAAAACTTAGGTGAAACTGGTAAACAATTACCTTGATTATGTTCAGATATACAAATAAATTTAACTGTTACTTACCGTAGCTAGTTGTATAAGGATATTAGAAAAGTACCTGCAGTAAACAGATATTTCAACAATTTCTAGACTGATGTGAAGACGCATTGATGTATTGCAATAGAATAGAATAATCAACATTGTAATAGTGAAAGAATTAACTTGGGACTCAAAAGTGTTGGAAAAACAAGGTTAGATCAAAGCGGGCAGCTTTTGTTTGATAGCATTTTCTCAACATTTTTCCACCCTCGTACATCCCACTTATCCACTATAGTATGTGTTATCTCTTAGACTTTTTATTTTGGGACAGATATTATTTTCTTTTTTGTTTATAATCCTTTTGTTTTTGTTTGTTGCTTTAAGAGTCCATATTTGTTAATGTTGTGTATAATTTATGATATGTATTAACAAAAACCTCAGAATCATGTTGTAGTGATGATTTGTCAGCCTGGTTTATATTCAGGTTCTATCCAGTTGTAGAAAGTGTCATAAGATGATGCTAATATGCCAAAACATAAGTGAAAAAAAACCCTTATTGGTTTCAAAAGTGATCAAAACAATTCTATGTATTACAAATTCCTCTAAATGTATAAAAAAAATTCCAAGATATAAAAAAAAAAAAAAACAATAGAAGTTGAGTTTCAGACATGGGCATGTAAAAACTGAAATGTAACTACCTTTTACATGATTCGTTGATTCACGGGACATGTCAGACATTTCTCATATCTGTTAAGACTGATACGCAACAAATTATTCTTAATCTTTTGAAACAAAGGTTGATATTGTATGGAATATTTTCCTGATAACTTCTGATATTTCCATGGCAACACTCACCTTCATCAGAAAAAAAGAACTGATTGATGAAGGTGACAATGTAGGTAGCTAAAGATCACCTACAAATTTTCTGATTTTGATGAATGGAAATCTATTCCATTATACATTGACCAATCTGAGAAAAATGTTTTACAACATTAGGAGTACATCTCTTGGGGTTTAACTGATTAAGGTTTCTTCAAATACATACCCTTATTTCTCTGTTGTCCCTGCTCCTCGTATAACAAGGTATTTTGTTTAATCTTAATGACACTTTTACCAACTGGATCCACTTCTTTGACTATGCACCAAATTGTCAGTAGACTGGCATGTTCATTAACTAATTATAAGTTAATTAGGAGCGTAGTTAAAGACTTTTAATTAGAATGTAATTTATTGGTTTCTTAACCTGAACTAGTGCAATGCAAGAAAGTCTATAAAAGTACAAATATTATATATTTATTTACTCAAATTAACTGAATTTTTATCCACTGGACCAATGATGCTACCTGAGGTTTGTGGGGTTTGAAGGACAGGATGTAATCAGTTATCACTTTTGCCCTTGTAACTGTTTGAAATTTTAAAGCAAGTTTTTCAACACTGCTGACTTGCATAAGTGATCTGAATTAGCAATTTACACTCTTAAAGGGATATTTCACACAAGTTAGATTCCATTGGATGTGTTTGAAGAAAACAGCATAAAATCATCTACTTGTTCTCGTATAGAAATCGTACTTTAAAATTTAAAGAAACATATGATACTTAATTTGCGGAAATTCTTTAAAGGTCTTTCTAGATCAGTTACAACTTTAGCATGGCCCTGATTGCGGCATAATTGGTTTGTGTTGTTATATGCCGAACAGAATGAAATATTCATGTAAATTACAAAATCAACAGAAAAGAAGCCTAATGGAGTAACAACATTGTAACCCAGTAGAGATTTTAGTGACAAAATACACACTTGTGTACTTACCCAATACAATCCAGTGACCTTTCATCTGTGGATTTCTGATACAATTATGTAGACGCATTGGCTAGGAGTATACCCAGTATTGCATGTCCAAACTGACCACAGAAGAGATGTTTTGATGCTAACAATGGTTTTAAAAGTCATTAGAATGAGTTCTTAAAAGGTATAGAACAGCCAGAAATTTTGCAACTTTGGCAGAATATCCCTTTAAATATTATTGGCACTATTGCTCCTGGGTGAAAATTTAAATATATGTCTGTTTAAAGTAAAGTTAATTTTGAATCAAACATAAATTAAAAAAAAAAAAAATGGGGCAAAGGTCAAGGTTGTTGATTGCATGTGATTGATCTATGGTATTGAAATGATTGCAGGTGACCCGTATAGATAATTAGACCAGGTAAATTGTGCTGAAAATATATTGAATATAGTTAGAAATGACAGCTTGAATGATGTCCTTAGAAGCTGATGAAATCTGATTATTTCAGTGTTATTTACTGGTAATGTACATTTTATACAAAAAATATTGAAAAAAAGAAAGATATATAGATATATATATATACAACTATAGACTTGACAATTTATGTAAAGTTTGATAATAGTGCTATAAAGTATATATATATGTACATGTATATATAAAAATGTGTGACATTTGGTATTAAATCTTATATTGATTATTGTTTCAAAGCACTAGGATTGATATCAATATGATTGTAAATTATCCATGGAATAAATTTGGAAATTAGAACAACACCTGCTTTCTTAAGGAATCCAAACCATCAAAAATGCCTCTTTCAGTGGCCAATCTCATTTGAAGTCTAGCAATTTTGAACATTTTGAGTTACAGAATAGATAATTTTTTTACCCCCTCCCCAAATATAGAGTTTATAATACATCGACTTTGAAGTATGGATGTATCCATCTTCTAGACATTTTATTTTTTTTATCAAATGATGTGTGTTTTATTTTGATAATTCTGCATGTGTTTTGTTAATTTGGAGTGAATCTTTGTTGTATTGTAATATGCAGTATTACTATTTAATTTCTTGATTTTTGTTGATGTATAAATTAATTTTATGGTATTGTCCAATAGAAATTTTTTTTATTTTAATAGATTTTGGTGTATTGGGTGATGACTTGAGTCTATACATAGATAATAGATAATAATGATTATACAATATAGAGACTGACACACTAGACATACCATATTGTGCCTTATAACAGCAAAACTTACCTGAGCTCAACACATGTAACTTTATAGGGTTAAAATAATTGATGCAGGTCTCTCTGTTTTATGAATGGCGATTTTACACATTTATTTACAAAACATATTCGTCAATTAAAGTCTTCTGCATTTTTTTCTATATACGATTAATGAAGTGTTAGAAATATACATCTTAATTTTGAACTCTGACAATTGTGAATGAACTTTATAACTTCAAGGAAAGAAAGTACTTGAAGTCCAACCTGTCTGTAAAGGCTACTAAATGGACAAGAGAGCCGTTGGACAGATGCCCTTAATATAGAGGTTCAATTAGTGACCTTGTAATGTATTGGGAACTGAATCCACTGACCCTTATAAACAGGTGTTTATAAGTTGTTGGCATTTAAGACAGGTTTGAGGTTACATCGATATATTAATTATTTGTGGTTAGTATAGTGTCAATATTAAGTGGACAAACATGTAGCTTCTGTTGCAACATGAAAGATATTCAAATGTAAATTTCTGTGTAAAACCTTTCAGTAATTTTAGTCAAATGGTTCATAATGTTGTATGGATGCACTTAAATAACCAAAAGTATGAATGGGACCAGGATACCAATATTCTATTTTTGTAATGATAAGTAAAACAAAAACTTTTAAATTTGTTTCATTTTTATAATTGTTGAATTTTGCATTGTTATTTTAACACTATGCTTTGTTATTGCATTTGTTTGGAGAAAAGTGCCTTTTGATCAATGATTCCAAATTATATAGTGAAACTTTTTTTTGTTTGCATATATACATCATTTCATTATTAGTGATGAAAACATGCCATTATATTTGTCATCAAAATTGCATAAATCTAACCATATTTGTTTCCATAGAATTCATAAAAGTTGAAATAAAGAATTTCTCATTTTCACTACAAACAATTTTAGCAAAAAAGATGCAAGATTTTTTATATTTTTAATACAGAGTTCATTGACAGTTACATTGATTCAAAACGTCATCTCATATCAACACAATGCTTATATTTTTGATTCCAAGAAGTTCAGCATTTCATATCTTTTCACCACAAATGTGTTTACGAAAATAATTCTATTTTGTTCAACACTGCTCATTTCACCACAAATGTGTTCACAAATATTAAATCTTTGCAATACTTTTATATTTTGAATAGAGATTATA
Source organism: Ylistrum balloti (assembly GCF_031769215.1). Lineage (NCBI taxonomy): Eukaryota > Metazoa > Mollusca > Bivalvia > Pectinida > Pectinidae > Ylistrum > Ylistrum balloti. The sequence goes on along the minus strand of NW_026782593.1, from coordinate 208,207 downwards.
GACAATAATTTCATTATTTTCATTGTATCTCATTTTTCACCACGGATGTGTTCATACCAACATTTACTTATCAATCATTAAGTATTTTGTTTATGAAATATAGTCAATCACCACATTGTGTTCAAAACTGCCAGCAGCTTGTAAATGTACAGTAAGGTGCTGTTGACAAACCTAAGAAAGTATTTGCTGTAGATATATATACTATATTTTCATTGGGACGATTCTGTGTGATAACCAAACAGATTATCAATTATCATTGAGTTACATATTTTTCATTTAAAGTTTTTTAGTTCTTGTGCTTGAAATATATCATCTTCAGTTTATAAAACTACTTTTAATGCCATTTTTTCACTGTCATATGAGGTCTGTGTCATTATTTTCCATTTATTGTCATTTGTTTGAGGAACAAAACCTATTTCATGCATACTCATCCCATGTATGGATGTGTAATATCTTTCGAAGATGCATCATGAATATTCATTTATTTCCATTGGGTTGTAAACCCAGCGTCCCCATCTGTGTGAAAGAAATGATATCATTTGTATACATTTCATTTCTGCATGTGTACAAGATGTGGCTACCTTGCATTGTTACATTGAAATGATATCTGCATATTCGTCAATTTTGTCGTTTTCATGCATATTCATGAGTCATTGACCCAATATATTTCCCTTGTTGTCTGACTCCAGACTACAGTACTGTTTTCAATAAATGTCATCAAATAATATTGTTGTTTATTTATTTTCTCTTGGTAGATGATTTCTTTCATAAACAAAAAAATGTCTTACTAGATTTGATTGCCCCAGCCCCATACAAATTAATGTAATGTTTGACAATTTTTTGAAATAATAACTGTGACTTTGACATTTTGGAAACTCACCTAAGCCGATTGGTGACCGCCTGATGGCAACTTTTCCCTTTGAATAACTAATTCTAAATAACCAAAAGACCCAGTGTGCTGATATTGGACCAAGAGTATGTTGGAGTGAAGAGCTACCCACTTTGTTAGAATGAATGACCTTTACCCAAATTTAAGATCAAAGGGATCAAATATTTAGAATCTTCTGAACATCTCAGTTACCTAAGAACATAGATACAGGACCTGTAGCATGATGTGATGAAAGGCTACCATGTCTGTTCAAACAACATAGCAACTAAGTATGAAAAAACGACTTCGTGAAGAGGACTAATTCGTCCCGTGGCTTGCTGGGATGAAAGGCTACCATGTCTGTTCAAACAACTTACAACTAAGTATGGTAAAACGACTTCGTAAAGAGGACTAATTCGGCCCGTGGCATGCTGGGATGGAAGGCTAAGTAGTTTCTTCAAATGAGTGACATTGACCCACTTTAATGTCACAAAAGTCAAACTTTGTAAAATCTTCCATAATTTTTTTTATTAACCAGCTGATCAATGGCACTGATATTGGGCTTGTAACATACTGGGATGAAGTGTTGTTAAGATGAATAACTTTCAGGGTCACAGAGGTCAAATGTCTTTAAGCAACGTACGGAAACCGAAAGGCTGTGGGTCAAGGTATTTGTGTGGTATCGGTCTTTTTCCAAGTTGCAGAAATGTGGGCGAGGTATCTCTTGCGTGGTTCAGAACCAAGGAGAAATGTCCATATAAAAATCCTCTGGGTTCGTGTGCATAAAAATTCTTAAGTTGTTAAGAATATGCTTAAGTTGTTAAGAATATGCTTAAGTTGAAAAACTATGCTTAGCTGATTGGATTTTGTGCTTAGCATCTTGCTTATCTTTGTGATTGGGTTGCATAAAATTTCTTATCTTTTAAGAATATTCTTATCTTTAAACAACCTCTGAGCCAGTCTTAAATTTCTAAGCAAGTTACTTAACTCCAACAAAATGGGCAGCATAATGCTCTTCAACAGTTTGCAAGGGCGTTGAGACGAGAAAGACATTTTAGAGACAGGTTTGACCCACTTCAAAACTTTGATGCATTTGAACTTTATCAGAGATTTAGATTTGATAGGGAGGGAAATCTTTTTATTACTGATATTGTTAAAGACGATTTCGCGTCTGAGACGGGAAGAAACCACAGCTTACCTCCACATTTGCAGGTTATGATTGCATTAAGATATTATGCTACTGGAGAAATGCAACTTTGTAGCGGTGATAATTTTAACGTTTATATTTTCACATGTTATGTCAAAGTGTATTTGGTACATTTGCGCAAAGCCCACTAACTACTGCTAGCTTAATTGTCGTCTGCAGAACGATGTGCAGAATGAATGGATTTTCGGGACTTATCGGAATTCATATCATGTGTACACGTAACCTACCTGTCATCGTTGTCTGCCTCTTGTGGTCGGACAGCTCCGATTTTCCTTTCATATGGAGATTATGCAATTTTTTTTCAACTTCCTCAGTCGATCGACATATGGTGGAAGACGCACTGATAGCATTAGCTATCTTTTTCCAAGTCTCTCGTTTCCTCAGGGATGTTATCCCAGCCACAAACTTAGATCTCAGCACAGCTTTGTTTTCCTCCACGAGTTTTGTGAGATGGAGACATTCGTCGGCAGTCCAGTTTGGTTTTCGTTTTTTACAGGGCGTCTCTCTCGTTTCTTAGACCATTTTGACTGCATACAATTTCAATGCGATTGAAGAAAGCAGACGACCGGGCACGCGCTTTTATTCACGTGCCTTTGTTTGTAAACAAAAAGTACCGGAATCGGTATGTCGCTTCATTAGCAACTAGTATTTTAAGAAGGTTGCAATCTGCTTTACTAAAAACAACTAAGCATGATGCTTAGAATTTTTATGCAACGGAAAATAAGCAATTTGCTTAGTAAAGTAGGTTGAAAGTGTATTTAAGTAACCATTTAAGAAAAATACTTAGAATTTTTATGCATACGAGCCCTGGTCTTCAAGGAAATTCGGCAGACGCTAAATCAATCAACCTCGAGCTTTCGAGACAGTAGTAACACGCTGAGGCACAAACGTAGTCCTGTAAGTAAACAGTATGTACACCAGGTGGTATATTTTAGAAAGTATTTTTTGCATATTTCAATCTTGTGTTTAACAAATTTATTGGGAACTTGATAGGCGTTATAAAGTATGACATGAAATTTCATTATCCTGAAACACTTTTTGAAGCGATCTCGGTCTGGACACATTTTGTTTTTAAACTTATAAGCTTCAACAATTATATAGACACACTTATTGTCCATGTTTTACCAAATATTATAATCTTGTAAGTAAATTGAAGTTTTTAACCAATATCTTTAAAACTCGGTATACAGAAGTCCATAGCAAGCAGTGAATCTTTATATGTTGAAACTGGATTAGAACCGCTTTCGGAAAGGAGGAAACGATGTAAACTCTGCCTTTTATATAAAATGAAAATAGAAAAGTTAACTGTAGATTTTCTAAATTCTATCCTGCCGCATGCTGTTGGTCAAAATACCCGATACCATTTAGGAAACCTATTAGATTTTATGTCGTCTAACCCGAAAACTTCGATACGGCAGCCAGGGAGGCCATTTTGTAAGATGATTGGCTATCATGATTTTCCTGTGAAACACCTACTTCAAACATCTCGAGTTTCACCAGTAGGATTGGGCTCAAACTTTATTGTCAAAAAAATAGGTAACACTTGTTACACTCACATACTCCTCAATAAAACTACCATCTGCATCATGGTAAACAGCTTCTTAGTAAGATTTCGTCCAAAGTAGAAAAAATAACCCTTCTCCCAGCTGCAAGTTTGTTGTGGTCAGATGACCGTTAAGGACAATGGGCCTCTTGTTTAATTCCAGGCTATAGACTTTCCAGTACAAACTCCTCATTTCTACCTTCAACTCGCCTTGCTTGGAATGAATTGGCCATTATGACAGTAAGAACATTTCCAACATTAAATAACTTTAAACACCACATGTCTTCTACTCAGTACCAGTCAACTGTGTATTATCATTTTGGAGATAGGAAACTAAATATAATTCATACTTAAATAAGGCAGATTTTTTTTGTTTTATTTATTTATTTTTTTATTTATTTTATTTATTTATTTTTTTTTTTTTGGGGGGGGGGGGGGGTGATTTTTTTTTGTTTCGAGAATAATTACTGAAATTTTATTATTATACATGCTTATAGATATACGGCACTTCAAACACATACGAACTGGGGACACTCGATATGTTAGTGTTCTTAAAAAAATCGTGGTAATGTCCGGAATCAGACTGACAATTGGTTACTTTATATTACTACCCAAAAATACCCTTTAGTCTGCATTTATTCAAGTACGTAAGAACGGACCTGAAGAAAGGAATATCATTATTCATATGCTGTACGTTTTTGTAAAAAGAATTTCAATAGTTGTCGCACATTATACGCATTTCCAATTACACTAAACTAAACATGGATGAGAAAGCATCAACATGAAATTTTGTTAGTTTGTCGAAAAGAAAACTGCGTATTCTGTTGAATAATTTTTCGGTTTCGATTTTCCACAACATCAAACAACAGGGATTAAGGAATGCTGACAGTTACACATTCGATATTTGCGAAAATGATTCCTCCATTTCTCGCACGAAATTGCCTTTTTAAGTCAAAACCTTAGAAGCGAATATGATCTTACATATAAGGATGAAAGGAATGCTCTCTTGAGCTCTAGGCGCGTAGCTGCCTTTACCCATTCATAAAGTAAATTATTTGCAACTTCACCCTGATTGCTTTCCACATTTTTTTGTGTGGAAACCCCCTTCCCCCTTCGTTCCGTCTAGGTACTTGTATGATGTGTTTCATCATGAGTTACTTCCCCTTATTTTTGTTTAATCTTGCTTTTCTCAGGAACGTCCCTGCTTTTATGTATCAAATTTTCATACAAAAATTGTCTGAAATATTTCATACAATTCATAATCTATTGATCATTGTTTATCCTATTCTGGGATTTTGATGGACAGAGTTTATATAGCTTTTGCTTGTTATTCAATCCAACTGACTATGCAATATTGTCAATAAATTTTGATAAAATGAAATTAACCCCCTGCCTGGGCTTTACCTTTGAGTAGGCCCGCACTCACGATTGGCTACATATTTATCACTCTCCACGATACATGTGATTTCACTTCTTTGAAAAAAAACGGTAAAGGGTAGAATCGGGTAGAAAAAAACGAAAAAAAAAAAAAAAAACAGAAAACGAAAAACAAAACAATAGACAACAAAATAAAATAAATTTTAAGAAATTAAATATAATTGTGCCCTCCTCTTTCCCAGAATCCTGGACCCGCGCTTGAATACTCCACTTTCGATAATTTATCAAATGGTTGAAACATTCTTTCCAAATTCTTACAAAAATGATAAATAAATGTCAGTATTCATATTCTTTTGCTATTATTGATATCTACATCTTTGTTGATAGTCAATGAAAAAACATCATTGATATTAAAGACAGGATTTTTCGGTCTACTGTTAAAGCTATTCCGAACAACAGCACTGCATTACCTTTAAAGTAATGAAGGGAAATATTTCTGGCTTTGTTAAGAGTTTCTCAGTTGGAATGATTTGTTATAGATTTTAGGTAAAAAAACATACTTAGAAAATCATTCGAACCCCTGCTGAGCGTCAAATAAAATCTTTGAACTTGGTTCCCAGAGTTGTCGTTTGGAGAGACCTGGCTATTTTTAACCACGCGCTTTAATATTTTCACTGTGCAGTTATTTCCGATATATAGGTAATGTACCCAATAGTGCTCTCTAAATTTAGTCGAGAGAAATTATCTGATTTGTTTCCATGAACATGGAATTAGTTATGTTTAAGTCCATGCTATGAAGTCCAACAGTTTCGTTTCGCTCTAACACCAATTTTATAAAACCCGTTGCTAATGGACAACAACATTCGGAAGTCATGGGCTAAAGTATAGTAAACGTCCAAGGATATCCGACTGAAGAAAAACAGATCCTGACTTGTTTTGTGAAAATCATGTCCCGGATAACATCAACATTTGGAAAAGTAGATGGACTAAGGTCTTCGGAGAAACTGCAGGGTGGTAAGTTGAATATTTTTTGCATAATAAATGTCACCTCTAATATAACTTCATCTGCATTTCCCCACTGTACTTATATAACTGATATGTTCAAACGTCTATTTCCCTCGTCCCCAGTAGAACTAATCTTGACTTCTTGTGAACATTTCCACCCTCGTCAGAGCGGGTCTATTTGTAGCTCCGCCTATTTTGTGTTCAGCAATACCTCTATGTATGTCAATACTTTGTTAATATAAGTATCAGTCCGTTATCAAATAACGGTGATTGATTCACTGAAAGGCTTCACAAACGACAAGATATATATGAGTTGGTTGGCTGTGCTTATCGTGTGTATCAACTTTATTTTAAAGTATTTTAGAGCTTAGCAAGACAACTATAAAGATCCTGTTTGGCGACAGTTGTTTGTGAAGTACACTTAAGTCTAAGGCAAATCTACCGAAATACTGAAATCGTCGTAAGTTACTGAAAATATGGCAGACCCTGGAAGGATAACCATGCCAATAGGTGTTCAACCACCAGACGTTCTCGAGTGGTCGAGAACACTTCGTTCACGAAGTCCATCACCAACTAGAATGAATGGCCTGAGATCTCGGAGTCCATCTCCAACTAGACTCTTAAGTGCCAGAGGTGCGTACAAAGTTGGAAATAATTATCTATATTCATGAATGATGTTTTATAAAATTAGTAATAGATGTAAGCATGGTGCCCATAATATTACCTTTTCTTTGTTTCACAAGATCATGATAGTGCTTTATATTTCATTGTAACATTTATAATAGATATTATTTCATTTTTAAAGAATTCATGTAGAAGCATGTTTTCTCATTAGTAAAACATATTCACAAGAATGCATGATTTTAACAATAAATTAAAATTAGTTATATAAACTTTCAGTGACTAGAATCGTCTTAAAAAAAAATCCAGTCTGAAAATGTAATCTTAGCGTGTATACATGTACATCAGTGGCTTTCTCTTGTTGAAGATCAAGGTCAGATTTTGTGAACTATCAAAAGGTGTTTAAATGTCCATGAAAAGTGCCACGATTAGATAGACTTTAAAGCTAATTTACCAACATGGGAAAGTGAGAGCAGTTAATCTAGTGTGACTTCAGCTGTTCGGTCAATTTGAAAATTGATGTATATGTTTTTTGTAAGAATATAAACATAAGAAAGGCATTTTTTCAAACCACATGCAGCACTGAATCAGATACAAGTTTAGGAATAAAGATATTAAAATTTTCACAAATTAAGTTTTCATGAATCCTTTCTCCCTCATATGAAAAAAAAAAGTCAAAATTGCCCTTTCCAAAAATAACGGACAAAAGTCCTATAAACTATGATATAGTTAAGATAGATCACTGTAGCAAGCCAAAGATCTGTTGCAAAGATGTCTTTTCTAGATGTAGATGAGATAATGTGTGATTTTCATTTTATGAAATAAGTTCATGAATTGCACAAGTCTGCAGACTATAGAGTTAATTATCTGCTATATAAGTATACCCCAGTATTCAACTATTCAAGGTGTAAACTAAGAAAAAAAATGTGATAAATGTTTCCCTGTAAAGACAGACAAATTTTAGCTTATAACAAACCCCTTCCATTCCTGAGAGACAGAATCATCAGACATTTATTGATAAAATCACAACAGTAGCAAATGTCCTGGCATACAATATTTATGATTGAGACAGGCCAGATAGCTAATACAGAAATTGATTATGTGTATACAATGTGCTTCTTATATTTAGAGTGTATAGAAAATGTGATATATAAAGAAAATTGGAAAACTGTTTAACCATATTTGCATCAAAGACAGTAATACATTATTTAAATTCCATCATCTATTGAAAAGTTCATTAGTGCTTTTTGATGAAAATGTTTTGAATGCAATAAATCATTTTATTGTATTTTGAGAATTTATGATAAGATGGCCTTTCTAATGGAAAATTACCAGACATTTCTTAAGACTTTTACATGTTTTTTTTTTTTCATTTTTGCTGAGTACTCGGATAACAGTATTATGATTTGAACCAAAAAACATGCAAGTAAAATGTTATCTTTCCTTCATCTACTTGCTTTATGCGTTTTGTTATGATGTATATCCTAATACAGCCATATTCTACAAAACATAAATAAATAAATGAATAGATAAATAAACAGAGTAAATAAATAAATAATATTTGCTGATTTTTTTGTCACAAAATCCTCTTCATAAACTGCATGACATTTAGGAACTTTTTAGGTTTTTTTCTTGAACTTTTTTGAAAAAATATATTTGAAGAAATTATTTACTTTAAACAAAAAGTATATGGTGTGCTTCTTTATTTACCTGACTATATATATTATGAAAGTAATTAAGTTATTTGTAATTTTCAGTGCAAATACAGTAAATAAAAGATATATAAGGGCAATTGTTGTATATTAAAGTAAGGTTACAAAGGATGTGAATTCGCGCGAAAAAAAATCATTCATAAATGTCTCAAAGATGATCCTTATAATCTAACAATAGAATTTGATATAGAATATTCATGGATCTGTGACTATATAGAACTATAGACAATTGTACGCGTGGCAATACTAATTAAAGGGTCCATTATATCAAAATTACACAAATGGTATTTGTTATATATTTATCTCTGCACGGCAATATTTAATTACTCATTGAACCCAACTACGGAGTCGTTTCTTCATAAATCAGTGCCTGATGATCCCCCCCTAAAATGCATTGAAACAGTTGAATGGTCAATTTGATAATAAATTCAATCTTGAACATGGAAGAGACAAAAAAGCTTAAATTAGATATTTTTTTGCATGCAATATATGTGAAGAATTCAAAATCTTTATTTTCTAAACCAAACATGTCTAAAATGCTACGTGTGTTGTGGGTCACTCAGATTTCAAAAATTCCATTGTGTTTGTATAAAGCATGTTCAGCTTTGAAATGAAATCCAGCCAGATTTTAAAAGCATGTTTTTGATAAAACATTTGTGTAGTATATTCTATTTTAGAGTATTTTCACTTCAAAATTGAAAGTAATTGACTGTTGTGACTCAAAACTTTGTTATTTCTTTTAAAAAATAAAAGAAGTAAGTTTATCACAACTTTTTTAAGCATGACAAAATATTTTTGCTAAAAGAAGATCTGTAAGTTCTTATCTTAAACTTGTATCTTTAAAGAAATATATGTTTTCGGGTACAAAGACTTCATCCTGTTTAGCAGGAGTCTATCTGTTAATCACAGATCAAGTTTATAGAAGATTCTCCTCGGATCACTAATTTCATTCAACACCTTTTGACTATTGTGATTGACAGTCTTGCAAACATCCACTTAAGAATAGATATAGAATTCTGTCAGCATGTATTTGTATTTAAATTAGGTTTGGTGCCCATTAAATATTCATAAATTGGACGAGACTATAAAGTTTTTAAGAGGTAAGTGTAGGACCAGATTTTATGGTAAATTTGGCAACATTCCGGTTTACACATGTTAGCCAGTGTAAATAACTTAGGAGTATTGAAGATTAGCCGACAAGTGATCGAATAACTCTCAACTAGCATTGGTCAGTGATAAACCAAAACGCTTTGTGAGTATATATTGAATAATCACCTTTGTAATATTTAACTTTGTCAGGTTAAGACTTAATCAGTGTGATTCCCTATTTCATGATTCATCAACATTTGGTAATTTTGAAAAAATGTCCTCTGTTCATTATGAAGTCACTTTGTTGGTCTTTAAACTTATGGCAGTTTGATATAGTGTATATATTAGACTTAACAAAAGGCAGTGATTTGGTTTATGGTTAGAATTTCGGTAATACTGTTACAAAGTATATCATGTCACTGATGGATTTTAATACTGAATGCAAAAGCCTTTTGAGTTCAAGGTATTATTTAATTTTTTAGGAGTCAGATAAAACTTCCCAAGAATATTAAATTTTGTGTCTTTCTATTTGTACAGAACAGACCCAAAGACAGTACGTAAAGTTCAGTTAAAGGGTAGATCAGTTAATATCAAGATAAAATGTGACTCACATGCATATATTCTCTTCTCAAGTCAATGTAAATGTAAGCATTATGGAATCTTCACTGGTATCTTTGTTGGAAATTAATGAAATTATTAAATATACCCCAACATTTATGTCACCTTTGAAATATTTGTCTCTGAGGAAGGTAAAATGTAAATTTTGTTTTTATTTCTATGAAATAATGAAATTAAACATCAGTGCACACAATTTTTTAATGGGGGATGGTTTAGCATATTTATGCAGGCGTAATTAATTTGCCTACCTTTGTCGGGCTGTGAACTTCTTCCAATCTTTTTATAAGGGGAGATAACCCATATATAGCAAAAACAGTTAGTGCATGTCATTTCATATCTCATTTTTTTTTCAAATTTATTTGTATTTGTATGTTTAGCAGTATGAAATTGTATTTAACTTGGTATACAATTGTCAACAAATTATTTCAGATGAAAACGAATCTGCTTCAAACAAAGGTAACATACAAGTTATAAAAATCATCTATTGATTGTAAAGCGATGGTAGATAAGCTCTGTCCACAAGCTTTCACTTCAAGGTTGTACTAAAAAATTGTACCACATGTGAGAGTCGCACACCAATTGCACGTAGATTGAATTTGCTAGATACACTTAAAGTTGTAACATAACCCTTTTCAAATGTTCAGATAAAATCATTTAATCTTTTATTCCATGTTTGAAAATTGATTTCCCATGCACAGAGAGTGAATTATTTCTCATCAATTGTTTTCATATATGTAGAAACAATCTTTCTATATAGAGTAAGATTGTCTTTTAGGTATTCTCGATTCCCCAGGGGTTTCAATCACTTTTGCTCTCTGTACTACTTGATCATGTGCCGTTAAAATTGAAGGCACAAGAAAAGTCATTTGATTGGATCCAGGAGAAAAATCCAAGGGTGCAGAGACTGAAAGTGACCAAAACCCATGGAATATCAAGGATGGTTCCAGGGGTGTAGAGAGTGAAAGTGATCTAACCCCTGGAGTATCGAGGATGATTCCAGGGATGTAGAGAGAGAAAGTGATTGTAACCACTGGAGTATTGAGGATGGTTCCAGGGGTACAGAGAGTGAAAGTGATTGTAACCACTGGAGTATTGAGGATGGTTCCAGGGGTACAGAGAGTGAAAGTGATCTAACCCCTGGAGTATAGAGGGTGAATCCAGGGGTGTAGAGAGAGAAAGTGATTGTAACCACTGGAGTATTTAGGATGGTTCCAGGGGTACAGAGAGTGAAAGTGATTGTAACCCCTGGACTATCGAGGATGGCCCCAGTGGTACAGAGAGTGAAAGTGATTGTAACCTATGGAGTATCGAGGATGGTTCCAGGGGTACAGAGAGTGAAAGTGATTTTAACCACTGGAGTATCAAGGATGGTTCCAGTGGTACAGAGAGTGAAATTGATTGTAACCACTGGAGTATTGAGGATGGTTCCAGGGGTACAGAGAGTGAAAGTGATCTAACCTGTGGAGTAGCAAGGATGCCTTTGATCATGTAGTGATTCAACTCAGATTAAAGACTTCTTCTGGTGCATTCAAATTTTTTTTTCACAGTTGTAATGTAAAGATGAGGATATAGGTATATAGATTTCCTGTTCAGATAAGAACCAATCAGTAGAAGGTGATGATATATCTCTATACCTACTCACTAAAATGTCATCCATTTGTCATGTAATGCTATGTAGAACATAAACATGTGTAATCATGACATAAGTCTCTACCATATTTATAACAATGTAGGACTATTATCATTGTGTAGATCTAGTGGTAGCTTATGTTCATCCTGAAGGAAGAGGTCCACCACAGGATATTTAAGTCAAGGGATGGGCTTATTACAGGATAAATAAATAACACTTGTTTGTAAAGGCCAGAGGTGGGATTATTACTGGACAATGAAATAGCATTTGTCAGAAAAGGCCAGAGATGGGCTTATTACAGGACAATGAAATAACACTTGTCTGTAAAGGCCAGAGGTGGGCTTATTACTGGACAATGAAATAACACTTGTCTGTAAAGGCCAGAGATGGGCTTATTACAGGACAATGAAATAACACTTGTCTGTCAAGACCAGAGGTGGGCTTATTACAGGACAATGAAATAACACTTGTCTGTCAAGACCAGAGGTGGGCTTATTACAGGACAATGAAATAACACTTGTCTGTCAAGGCCAGAGGTGGGCTTATTACAGGACAATGAAATAACACTTGTCTGTAAAGGCTAGAGGTGGGCTTATTACAGGACAATGAAATAACACTTGTCTGTCAAGGCCAGAGGTGGGCTTATTACTGGACAATGAAATAACACTTGTCTGTAAAGGCCAGAGGTGGGCTTATTACAGGACAATGAAATAACACTTGTCTGTCAAGGCCAGAGGTGGGCTTATTACAGGACAATGAAATAACACTTGTCTGTAAAGGCCAGAGGTGGGCTTATTACAGGACAATGAAATAACACTCATCTGTGAAGGCCAGTCATTTTATGGTGTAGCATCAAAGTAATTGCAACAAATATATTTTTTCATTTTTCATACAGATTGGTACATAGTCAAACTTTTTTCTCAATTCTGTCTATCACCCTTTGATATTTAAGCAAGTTTATTACAATGCATGGGCATATTGCAGAATACATTCATCATTTAAAAACATATCAGTTGTTATAATGAAAGGGTTATGTTATGATGGTGTATAAACAAACATACATTGTATAGCTAGAGTTAGATATCTAAAGCATGTTGTATAATTATAGCAACTTTTGACCAGATTATTGTCATGAATGGGTACAGTAATACATCAGTGTATTTTCATTATCAAAAATAAACATTTGTACGCTTTGTATTGGATCAGAACACTTATGTGTTGACAAAATTTCAGGAGTACCCAAAATTTGTTTTATTTATATCCAGCCCTTTCTATTGTGATTCGAAATAAAACATTATATTTATTTTAGAGTAAGGGGGGTCTGTGGGCTTATTTTATTGATAGTAACTTGGAAGTGTTATAAATGATAGCAGCAGTGAAATGTTTACATATTTTGTGTTGTTGTTATTGTTGTGTTCTTTACGTTAATAAATTAACTGTTATTTGTGATGGTCTGTGTTGATATTCAAAGTGCCGTTTGTGAAGCCTTTTATACAGAAATAGATGGTATAATCAGCATGCCATCTGACAATGCCTGACTTTCCTTTGATTTTGAAACCTTTTCCAATCTTTTCATTAAAACTATGTCATGCTGTTGTATGTTTTATGTGTGTTTATTCATGATTAATTTTATGTTGATATTATTAAGCTTTGAATTATTTCAAACAGATTGAAATCAGATACTAAATTTACTTTGATACTCCAATTGACAGATACTTAGTAAAATTGGACTTCATCCTGATTTTAGTAAAATTGGACTTCATACTGATTTTAGTAAAATTGGACTTCATACTGATTTTAGTAAAATTGGACTTCATACTGATTTTAGTAAAATTGGACTTCATCCTGATTTTAGTAAAATTGGACTTCATCCTGGTTTTAGTAAAATTGGACTTCATCCTGGTTTTAGTAAAATTGGACTTCATACTGGTTTTAGTAAAATTGGACTTCATACTGGTTTTAGTAAAATTGGACTTCATACTGGTTTTAGTAAAATTGGACTTCATCCTGATTTTAGTAAAATTGGACTTCATCCTGATTTTAGTAAAATTGGACTTCATCCTGATTTTAGTAAAATTGGACTTCATCCTGATTTTAGTAAAATTGGACTTCATACTGATTTTAGTAAAATTGGACTTCATACTGATTTTAGTAAAATTGGACTTCATCCTGATTTTAGTAAAATTGGACTTCATCCTGATTTTAGTAAAATTGGACTTCATCCTGATTTTAGTAAAATTGGACTTCATACTGATTTTAGTAAAATTGGACTTCATACTGATTTTAGTAAAATTGGACTTCATCCTGATTTTAGTAAAATTGGACTTCATCCTGATTTTAGTAAAATTGGACTTCATCCTGATTTTAGTAAAATTGGACTTCATACTGATTTTAGTAAAATTGGACTTCATACTGATTTTAGTAAAATTGGACTTCATACTGATTTTAGTAAAATTGGACTTCATCCTGATTTTAGTAAAATTGGACTTCATCCTGATTTTAGTAAAATTGGACTTCATACTGATTTTAGTAAAATTGGACTTCATCCTGATTTTAGTAAAATTGGACTTCATACTGATTTTAGTAAAATTGGACTTCATCCTGATTTTAGTAAAATTGGACTTCATCCTGATTTTAGTAAAATTGGACTTCATCCTGATTTTAGTAAAATTGGACTTCATCCTGATTTTAGTAAAATTGGACTTCATCCTGATTTTAGGACTTCATCCTGATTTTAGTAAAATTGGACTTCATCCTGATTTTAGTAAAATTGGACTTTATACTGACTTAAATCAGACTACACAATTGATTTAACATATTATTATTATTACTAAAATATTTGCATCCTGATTTTAGTAAAATTACTTCACACATTTTAGTAAAATTGGACTTTATACTGATTTAAATCAGACTACACAATTGATTTATTATATCATTATTGTTACTAAAATATTTGCAATCTGATACCAATTAATGAATTATTTTAAATATCTAAATTATTCACACATTTTATAGAAATAGGTTAACTAACAGTTTAACTATCATATCATAAAGAGTCAGTTAATTAACAGGTAATGTCACACCTGTGTATTGAGACAGGTAATTAACAGGTAATGTCACACCTGTGTATTGAGACAGGTAATTAACAGGTAATGTCACACCTGTGTATTGAGACAGGTAATTAACAGTTAATGTCACACCTGTGTATTGAGACAGGTAATTAACAGTTAATCTCACACCTGTGTATGGAGATAGGTAATGGACATGTAATGTCATACCTGTGTATAGAGACAGGTAATCAACAGGTAATGTCGTACCTGTGTATTGAGACAGGTAATTAACAGTTAATGTCACACCTGTGTATTGAGACAGGTAATTAACAGTTAATGTCACACCTGTGTATTGAGACAGGTAATGAACAGGTAATGTCACACCTGTGTATTGAGACAGGTAATCAACAGGTAATGTCATACCTGTGTATTGAGACAGGTGATCAACAGGTAATATCATACCTTTATATTAAGATTAAGTATAAGTAATGTCACAATTATGTATAGAGACAGATAATCTACATATTAGGGATTTTGAAGCCTGGGGTGATGAGCTCTAATGGACTCTAAATTAACAGGTAATGTATTAAGGCTGTAGATAAACTTGTAATCAAGCATGTGTAGAACTGTGTAGTAGGCTTATCTAAACTGACCATTGCTAATTCACTAACTGTATTTTAGAAAGCATGCACGGGTATGTCTTTTATTCACATAATCTCGACAGTACATCAATTGAAAACTAACATTCCATACCTCACCCAATAAAATTGGTCCCTTACTACTGTTTTCCTCTATATGAAAACCTTGGTATAAACCCCTTTTCAGTCAACTGACCTCCCTTAGGTTGATTGTACACAAGCTCAGTGAGCTTTAGAGCCATTTAAATGGTATCTCCTCTTTGTTCTTTATTACAGCAACTGGTCAAGAATGGCTTGAGAATGTAACTTTCTGTGGTCAATTTAAGGATGTGAGATATGGAGATAAACTTCAAAATTACAGCATAGATTTTGTTAAACAAACTGGTATAAGTAATTTCCTCTGATCAAAAGGATTTATTTATTTTAAGCATAAACCTGTGGTATATCAGTAGTTCTGTTATAGAGAATTTGTCAATTGATTTTGCTTGAAGTTACTTCCTGTCTGTTAAGTAAAAATAATTTCAATGAGAAATTTTCATCATAGTTTTGGTAGAATCTTTGGCTTCAAAAGTTCAAAAATCAAAATATGAAATACCTAAATCAAATAGTATCCGTGGTGACTATATTTTCAATGTAATTGCAATTCTTGAATGCATCAAGTATCACCAGATATGGTGCAGACAACAATCTGAAATGGTCAATATGGCCGCAGGTTCAAATTTGGAAGTTTCAGGACGCATTTTAGCTTTGGTTCTGATTTATGCAAGAACTTATGGAAAAAGAAAATCTGAAATTGCACACTTGTAAAATAACATCAAAATGTCAATAATTTTCAAGCAAGAAAAATTTATGATACAAAAATTTGAAAAACATGCAATCCATAGGGCTTTCCTATCTCTGAATGTCTAGGCCCTTCGCTGAATTTGACAGTATATGTAAGACTTTTTCATTTCATGTTTCTGGGTAATTTCCTAATGATTTCAACTTTTGAAAAATCGTTTGGTAAAAACAATTATGAAAGATTTGAAAATGAAATGTGATCATTTGCAGAAATGTTACATATATATTTAATTTTGCTTGTAGTTCATTCAAAATTTTAAAAGCTCAAAATAAGTACATATAATGTTTTGCGATTTTGTTATCAATTCATATTTGAATACAGAATAATAATCTTGTTACTACATATATCATTTCTGTGTATCAGGGGTCTATTTGACTGACGTCCCATCCAGTGCAGGTATACCGAAACATTCCATCACAAAGATGAAGAAATCAAAGTCTAGCTCCAGTGCTGGATTACGAAAGTCGACCGGTAATCTAGCAGCCACATTTAATGGAACTGCTAGCAGTGGGTATGTATTTATATAAGGTTTGAATGTCATTACTGATATTTATCACACAGCTACATTGTTGTCAGTGTAATAATACTCCGGACTTTTGTTAGTACACACTTTTAATATGACATAGTAGAAATATAATTGGCTGAAGATTTCCATTGTTTTGATTGAGAAGGAGAGAGAAAAGTTGGAGTGGGAGATAGACAGAGAGAAATAGAAAGAATTCTGCCAGTTTGGATTTTGTAGCAGTGTAATAAGATGTCAGTTTCAAAAATATTTGCAAATATATCTATCCTGTGTTATAAACAGAATCTTGCATTTGTTGTTATATATATTCATAGATCTCACATATATGGAAAGCCATGTGAGATCCTGTCGACGTGTAATGTAGATATCATTTTTCTATGATGTTCTGGTTGTTATTACTATTTCTGTGTATACACTCTTGCTAAGATTGATTAAAATTGTACAGACAAGAAAGTTGTGAATTTCAATACAATTTAGAGCTAGATTCCTCAGAGCCCTATGATGAATACAGCACTTTTGTCTTTTAAGATTTGTCAGTGGTGCCAAGGGCTTAAATTGATGAAATCTAGCAAGCAACTTGAAAAAATCTAAATTGATTGAAAGGAACCTGGAGACAAATTTAGATAAAAACTATATGAGATTTCGCAGGATCTTAATATTTTCTTCAGTAATTCTCAAATTGATTTCTGATTTTACATAAATCTTCAATTACAAAATAGAGATTTTAACTAAATTCTCCCCGATTTTCTTTTCCAGAATGAATGTTTTCAACTTATAAATTTTTAGCATTGTAAAAGTGGGATATCTCTCAGATTAGGTTTGTTTCCTGAAACACTGACATTATAGTATGTGTTGTATGAGGATCAATTCTGTTTTACATGTACAAATTAATTGGATATATCAGAATATATATAAACCAAACTTGACCTGAAAATTCTGTTTTGGGGAGTCAACCTTCACACCAGTTTCAGACTTAAGAATAATTCTGTTGATTGTGTTATAATAATGGCCTAGAATATCGAGGCTTTTATTTTCACATCGGTAATTACAACACATTTTTTATTTGTACAGAAAACTGAACAAGTCTGGGTCAGGGTCACATGACCTTGGAAACATCGAAGCAGAGTACATAAAAAATTTACAACAACAAATATATTTCCTGGAGCTCGAGTCAAACTATCTATATCCTTTTTTTGCTCAAGAAATCCCAGGACACAATTCATATGGAAGAATTTTACAGAGGACAAACAACTGAATAACAATTTTCAATATAAATTTAGAATTAGATATAGCAGCTGTTTTGTACTTCCAGTACTTATCAGAGATGCTAAGGGTAATGCTTTATCAACTGGCACTCAATATTCTCCACCACTTGATGAGGATATTTGAAGCCGCCATTGTTTTCCCAATGACGACATATGATGCCTTTTTAAATTTCACACCCTTTTTGTAGGGAAACTCCCTACCCCATATTTCTGTTATATTACCTACCAATGAAAGAGCAGGTGATTTTAAAAGAAAGCCTCTTACATGTGTATTCCTGAAAATATAGTTTTAAGTGACAAAATGACCTGTCAAAATATCCTCATGTGAAAAAAATACTGTTATTGTAAATGAGTTTAGGAGTAGGAGTCAAACTGATGGTCTCATCATTTGTTGTATAAAAGCATATTGTGTGTTCAATGTTTGACCTTGACCTCTGTTTACTCGGGAGCAGGCACGTAAGGCGACAGAGATGCACCCACAGATGACAGCTGAAGCAGAGAGGATGCTGGTTAAGTTAAGAGTAAGTATTTATATTGATGTATAAACCTTCTTCAACTATGTATCCCTATTATGTCAATTTACATATTGGTTTTAGTTCATTTTTTTACATTCCATTGATAAGTATGCTTGTATGTAGTTTCCTTATTTAGCTGTACAAATACTTGATCTGATCTCTTTATATTGGCTGTATTCAGTAATAATTACCAGTATTTGGGTGTTGTCATTGTAATGTCTCTGTTTCCAATGCTGTCTTCCAGTTCGGTTTGTTCCAAGTCTATATCAAAGAGGTCAAAGGCTGTATTGTACACTTAATTAGAAAAGTAATATACACATAATCCATAGCAAGGTCTGAACTCTCAACTTTGCTATGACTGATAATTCCCTCTGATTCTGTAATTTTTAGCTGACCTGGTCCAAAGGACTGGTGATTTTACCATGGTGTGTGTCCATCCAGCATATCTTATCATTGATGCCCTATTGATTTTAATTTGCAGGCTGTCCAGCGTCCCTAAAATTCCTAAAAAAATGAAAAATTCAAAGGGAATTCCTAAAAAAGCCCTAATTTTTCCACTTCTGTTCCTAATTTTTTTTATATTTCTTACAAGTTACTGAAAATGTTTTCATTAAATTCATGCTTAAAATGTATTTTAATGTAGTCTGTAGTTCTAATTCAGGGTAGCCAATGAAAGGCAGTTGACCAGTGGATCTATGTACCCAGATTGTTATTGGTTGTGACTGAGTGACAGAGGTATGATTCTTAAGGTCACAGCCAACAGCAGCTGGGGCACTGAAACCCTGGAAGACACCTTTCCTGCAATTAAGGCATTGTATATTAGTTTCTATTTTGTCAAATTTGCAAAGGTAAGTCAGTTTAATGCTTTCATACTCCCTATTCTGATTACAAAATTTCTAATTTTAGCCCTAAATTTGCCCTAAAATTGTTTAATTTTAGCCTTAAATTTAGCCCTAATTTTTTGTCAAGAAGTGCTGAACAGCCTGAATTTGCTGAAATTCTTTATTCTATTAAGAAGGAGTGTTTTTAAAATATAACACAACTCTTACATCAGATTACTAGCTGATCATCTCTCACCCAATTAGCCACATTTTCAAAAGTAATCACAGAACTGATGTATATATCTTATATCTTTACACGGATATTATTTCCCAACTCTGTGGTGTTTCAGACAATGCAGACAGAGGTAGACAATGCTCAGCTTGAGTGTAAAAGTAAAGATTCATCAATCGCTCAGTCTATCTGTGAGAAGGAGAAATTGGAGGAACGACTAAGGGACGAAGAAGGTACATGTTTTACATTTACATATATATTTATAAGAATTTCTAGGATAGGAGTTTGGCTTTAAGATTAGCTGTAACTAAAGGGAGATAACTGATACCAAATAATTCATTTTGCTGTTTCATCTCCATTTATGTTGCTGTTGAACCAAGTTATTTCCAAATCACCTTATTGTCAACCAAGTTGCTTTCAAATTGCCAAACCAGCAGGTAGATAAGTATATGTTAAGTTTATGATGAAGTATTAATGAGTGAATCAGTTTTACAGCATATAAATATATATAAAAAAGAATTTGAATTTAGGAAAATACAAAATTGTGGGTACATGTTAATATCACAATAAGCGATAAGGTAGTGTATCTTGTCAAGAAGAAAATATCTAAAATTATGTTGTTGTTATGTTGAAACTTTACAAATTGATACAAAATGATACACAAAGAAATGCCATGTATTGATATCATCATTATTAGCTTCTAAGTTACATTAACAGAAATCATAAATGATTAAGTACACTTTTACATAAGGATGATACAAGTGATCCATTGATACGACATGCTCTACAGTTGAATCTCGTTATCTTGAACTCGTGTTACTCAAAGACCCTGTTTAATTTGAAGCATTTGGTCAGTCACTGCCTAACTCAACACACAAAACATTTGAACTCACTTAAGATAACTATGAAAAAAAACACAGATATAATCTAATGTGGCATGTAACCTAAATTAATTTTACAATTGCACATGTTTTGACAGTGTGTCGACAGCGCGACAAAAGACAACTGATGGATGAGATCATTGCTTTGAAAAAGACACGGGATGTATTGGAGCATGACTTGACAAACAAAGATGGTCAAGTTAATGATGCTCGACGTGAACTTGATATGAGTGCTACAGCTATAAGAAATGCAGAGCTCAAAATTTCAACACTCAAAACTCAGGTAGATACAACTACATATTGTTTTGCATTGTGTCTGTCTGTCCTTCTCTCCAGCTTTCAACTATCTTTTCTTGATCCTATATTCTACATTCTAACCACAGGAACTTGAGATATGGGACGGTTTGTAGCATATCAGAAATAGGTAACTGTGACCTATATTTTAACCTTTGACCTACATAAAAAAAGTTTGCCTGGGATCTGTCTCCTACACTACTTGTCACTGGAACTTAATACTTGGCATATGGGTTCACCTTGGTATGTTGGTAGGGACTTTAATTCACTGGATTGCCTTGTTTATTGTGTAAAATGTTCATGGGTACTTTCTTTCATGGTTATACTGAATAATCCAGACTCCTTTTGAGGGTAAAAAATTTTGTTCATATTACATTATATGTAATTCTTTAATCCATGATTTTTATGTTACATTTTGTTTTTATTGTTTGCCCAAAGCCATGAAAATGACATTGCCTTGTATACTCTTCTGTAAGGTCACTATGAGGAAACACAAGTAATGACCTTCGTAGATTATTGCAAAATTAGCTGAAAAAAACTTTAGTTTCTTGACTTCACTATCTCAGAAATGTGAGTCCAAAAAAGCTTTTGTCACATGGTCATGCAGAAGTTATTGTCTTACTTTGCATTATATTGATGATAAAAATGCAGATTTAGGATACTAAAATCTTATTTTTGGGTGTCAAATAATAATTTTTTTCTGGAATGTAAGAATTTGTGATAGCTCTTTCAGTGCTTCAGATCTGCTCCTAATTTCTTATTGGTTCTCTACATTTTATACAAGATAGTTTACATATTCAATAAGATTTTCTGATTTTCATGTATTTTGGGAGCCATTGTGTAATGTCAAGTTTGGACTGTGAGACACATAATTCAGTATAAGTCTGTTTATGTCAGATCAAATATGAATCTTTGACCAGTAACTGTTGTTATCCTGTATCAAAACAATGTTTTGAACATTTCAGTTAGACCAGAGAACAGAGCAGCACAAGATGACTCAGATTGCCTTGGATGAGAAACGCTCCGAATTGTTGAGTACAGAAACTCAGCTACGAGAGATCGAGGAAAAATACTACAACAACACAGTACAGATACAGGATAAGATCACTAATGATCTCAGAGTAAGTTCAAAGGTCAACAAAACCAAATACATTCAAAGGTCAAGGACACATGCAGTGTTCCATGAAGTGCTGTTCACAAGACCTGTATACTCTGAATTTAGCATAGAAATCAAAAGTAATCACATTATGAAAGAACTGGTCAAGTCCATCTATATGATTTCCTGCAGGAAGAATACAGGATTGCACCCATTGTATGATCATCAACTCAAGCGTGACAAAATTTGGATAATTTTCTCTTCCATCCTTCTTGAATTATATTTCATGAATTATATTTCTTCCTAATATTGGCACTAGCATGACATTATTTTGAGCAAGTGAAGAAAACTTGATTCTGTCCCCAGGCTATGGTATCGTAAAAAATCATTGTATTGGTACTTGATGACCCCTACATGATGCTTAACATCGAATTGGAAGTTCTTTGAATCATCAAGGCCAATTTTCAAGCTTCTTTAATACACTTGTTGGATCTGATGATAACATGCCTCAGCCATAATATTTCTGTAAAATTTTCAGTTGAAATGATGCTATCAACGTTGACATGCCATTTTATGATTTAATGATATTGCTATGGTTTTCCTAACCAATCAAATATTCTGTCAATTGATTTATTTAAGTGCATGAGTTTGTTTACTAAAAAGTATAAATAAGTATGAAATAGAAGCATTATGATAGTATTTTCTATATTCAGGAAGAAATCAGAATATTACGACAAAAGTTGAAAGAGACCGAGATGAATGCAGACCACGACCGCTACTTGAAAACAAAGATGTCTGAAGATAGTACCAACTTGGTGCGAGAAAATGCTCTCCTCAGTCAAAAGTTGCAGGATGTTGAGAGTCAGCTCATCAGGGTAGGTCAAGTCCACTGTAAAAGCTCAGTTGTTGCAGTAATATTTTATCCTTTTGCATGATGTTTGATTATTTAGACTTAAATTGAATAAGGAAAATTCCAATCTGCAATTTCTAGGTGAACACAAAATAATTTTCATTTGAGATATACTTCATAAATCCATTAGGGCAGTAATATTGCTATAGTCAATATATCTCAGTATTTGTTCAATGACAAAATGTTGTAATATGATTCTTAGTGTTGCAATATATTGCAACAATTTTCTACAGCTGTTTGAGAGATTTAGCCACAGAACTTTTTGTAAATTTGCAGAGCAATTTCTATTGATTACTTTTTTGTTGTGTTACATAAATTCAAAATTATTAAGTGTTCAATCATTTAGTTCATCAACAATGTCTTCTGTTGTTTTATGTGTATGATTAAAGGGAAGTAACTCCAAACTTTGGATTTTTTAAAAATTTCTCACCAATACTTTGATATATTTACATGTTAACCTCTTTTTCATAACATTGGATCCCAAAAATCAACCTACCTATTCATTAAATGATGCATGATTGTTTTAACTCATCAGTATTCTTTTTTTATCTGTAAGATATTCTCTCACACATTCAGAAAATTTCAATATCTTTAGGAGAAAGAGATCCGGGATAACCAGGAAAGTCGTAACAGTAGCCATGTTTCCGAGCTTGTACAGCTCCGTGACAAAGAGAAGGAGACCCGTTTTGAGTTACAGCACACACACGAGCTGCTGCGTAAAGAACAGGAAAGGAACAAATTGTACTCTGAAAAGGTAAATTAAATTGAGCAAGTCTTAAGTCCACCTTGACCAGGCTTATAAAAATCTACAGGTTTTATCAACATCATTACAATTATAAAGTTACAAACCATGCAGGCATGATGGAATGTTTGGTTTTATTGTCTCTTGTAGACAGTTGTCTTCAAAACATTTGAATTTTCCAGGTATATTATAGTGTCTATCTTTAAGTTAAATTATACAGTATTGAAAGTGTTCAGATTAATCTATAACTTAAGAAACTCAAGAGAGGAATTTGACTACAGAAAGTCATCCAGCTTAAATTTTACCACAGAAAATCATACTCAGAAATAAACCTGACCATAGACAACCATCAGGACGAAATCTATTATAGAAAATCAAACCAATGGACAGTTATGGTTCATGCATTTTAATTACAAATAGTTTACATAATTAGATTCACTTAGGATATTATGAATATTTTGGAATTTTGATTAAAGATGGATCAATTAAATGAAATTGATGAAGAGGGGATTGTGAGTATAAAATTTTGTTTAAATCCAGTTTAGAGAAAGTTTGTTAATTTACATGATTACTAATTCAAGTAATAATTTAAAAAAAAAATAAAAAAAAAATATGGTACTTGTTAGATTTGAGATATAGAAGAAAAATTTTACCAAGAAAGCATAACTGCCTACTTCCACATGACAGAGAAGCCTTGTCAGACTAACAGATACCAGGGATCTCTCTACAGGTTAAGGCCACAGGCTATCTCTCTTATTTCTGCTTACCTCATGTGATCATGAAAAATATTGATGCATTGTCAATTTTAAAATATCATTCTGAGTTTTAAGCTTCAATGTCTTAATGGTTTTTTCCAAGAGAATAATATTGTTGTGACCTGAAAAGATGTTTTTATATTTGTATTATAAGCACAACTTAATGGAGAGTTGATGTGTTTTTACCAAGTCGTGTTATTTGATCGGTTGAAACTGTCCTGTCCTCTTTGATGTTGAATTCACCTATTCACTCTGCCATGAGCACCTACGAAAAAAAAACTCTTGAGAAAAAATATAGACCTGTAGATATGTATATATGGTTGAAGCAGAAGATACCGATTCATTTCAATTAATTCATGTCCATTTTTCCACATGGTGCAAAATACACAGAAAGAGATACAATTCTCAGTTAGATACTGAAAGAGAAACTAAAATGGATGCTGGTGAATTCACAGTGGAAAGTTTGTTTTCCATAATGTGCTCTTAAAAAGTGTGAAAGTTTTACTGCATGCAACAAGAATGAGGCTTAAATCATTGCATTCAAATTTCATTCTGTAGACACTAATAAAGCTTCATAACAATGATGGAAATAAAGTTGATGTGATTCACACAAAGTTCGCTGTTAATTTCATACAGAAAAAACAACTGAAACTTTGACATTAACATGCTATATTAATCCATGCATGGCTCTGAATTTTCATCTCATTTTTCAAATATTTAATTGTAACTTTTTTTCCAACCAACATTGTTAAATGAACATGAAGTTTTTTTTATAAATATTTGAAATACTTCGCATAAACATACAACATAATGCTGAAATTCCACAAACCTGTAATGACCTTTCTGGCTAAATATGACTGTAGCAGAAATTTTAACACAATTACACTTTTGGTTCAAGTTTCAATTTTAGTAAAATTATTTATCATCAATATCTAAAAAAATATACCAGGAAATGATGTCACTAAAAAAAGTTCTAACAGTTTGTTTTATGTACTGAATAATTTCAGTATTTAAAATACTTACTCTAAAGTTTGAATACTTTGCTGTTCCAATTTGTCTTCAGGCTATTTTGGCAAAAATGACATTTAATTTAAAATCCTAAATTTTTCAAAATTTGCATATTCTCTTGACCAACGCTGTTACTTTATAAGAAAGTGAAATATTTCTTTCTTCATTCAATACAAAAAATAAGTACCTTCTGGTACATAAGCAAAGCTCCCAAATTTTTTTCTATTGTTCTTAAAAGAAGCTTGCTAACTCACCAAATCTTCTTTTCAAAAGAACTTCTTGCAAACCTATCACCCACATGCATGTTCCTAATCATCATATTTTACACATAAATCATTGTATCACACAGAATCATTTCTGTTACCAACTGCTGGTGTTTTGAACCAATTCACACCTCCATGACAGTTGCAATCATACATTTCTGTTCTGTTTATTTTTGCTTCTCTTAATTTGGAAGAAGAATTTATTATTGACGTATTTGAAATCTGAAAAGAGTCCTAGGGGAGCTAACTCTTCTTGAATCACAGTTTTAAGGTACATAATCTTAACATGGTGTTATTTTCCAGATGGTGAAGCAGGAAGCTGTGGCTACCTCACTTGACCTCAGTGTGAATACATCTCGTAGTAGGATTACAGAACTTGAGAACTACCAGGTCGGGATTGAACAGGAAAACGCTCAGCTACGCAAGGACAAGACTCTTCTTGTAGATCATGTTTCTGATCTCCAACGCAAGGTAGACAGATATTTTCCCTATAGCCGAAGAATAATGTATCAAATTAAATATTTTTTTAGTTGACAGAAGTCTAATATCAAATGAGCTGTAATGCATCAATGGGATTTTGGATAAATATGTGGCCAACTTTAGTTTTAATTGACTTGTGATAAAAATGCCCCTAGCTCGTTTAGTTTTAACTGACTTGTGATAAATATGCCCCTAGCTCGTTTAGTTTTAACTGACTTGTGATAAATATGTCCCTAGCTCGTTTAGTTTTAACTGACTTGTGATAAATATGCCCCTAGCTCGTTAAGTTTTAAATGACTTGTGATAAATATGCCCCTAGCTCGTTTTGTTTTACTTGACTTGTGATAAATATGCCCCTAACTCTTTTAGTTTTAAATGACTTGTGATAAATATGTCCCTAGCTCGTTTAGTTTTAATTGACTTGTGATAAATGTGCCCCTAACTCTTTTAGTTTTAACTAACTCATGATAAATATGTCCCTAGCTCGTTTAGTTTTAATTGACTTGTGATAAATGTGCCCCTAACTCTTTTAGTTTTAACTGACTTGTGATAAATATGTCCCTAGCTCGTTTTGTTTTAATTGACTTGTGATAAATATTCCCCTAGCTCGTTTAGATTTAACTGACTTGTGATAAATATGCCTCTAGCTCGTTTAGTTTTAACTGACTTGTGATAAATATGTCCCTAGCTTGTTTAGTTTTAACTGACTTGTGATAAATATGCCCCTAGCTCGTTTAGTTTTAACTGACTTGTGATAAATATGCCCCTAGCTCGTTTAGTTTTAACTGACTTGTGATAAATATGCCCCTAGCTCGTTTAGTTTTAACTGACTTGTGATAAATATGCCCCTAGCTCGTTTAGTTTTAACTGACTTGTTATAAATATGCCCCTAGCTTGTTTAGTTTTAACTGACTTGTGATAAATATGCCCCTAGCTTGTTTAGTTTTAACTGACTTGTGATAAATATGTCCCTAGCTTGTTTAGTTTTAACTGACTTGTGATAAATATGCCCCTAGCTTGTTTAGTTTTAACTGACTTGTGATAAATATGCCCCTAGCTCGTTTAGTTTTAACTGACTTGTGATAAATATGCCCCTAGCTCGTTTAGTTTTAACTGACTTGTGATAAAAATGCCCCTAGCTCGTTTTTCTTTCTCACTTTTTTTTTTGTTTAATGAAGGTTGGGTTATAGAATGTTTTCTGATTTTACTGATAAAACCTCAAGCGACTATACTCCATACATATTATTTGGTATGCGTGCAGTGTGACTGAAATAAAGTCATCCAAGTTTTAATTGGCCTTTGATTTTAATTGACAGAAATTCATCAATATACAGCTAGCTACTTAGTAACATCAAGAATGTAGGATTTTTTTTCCTATGCTCAGCCATTTTATTGGGGAGGGGTGCGTGCATGTAGTGTAACCCATGTCCCTGTTACACTTTCTCTCATCACAGTTGGATGTCTAAGACATTTTCTAGTTTTTCTGGTAGAGAGCTCCAAGAATGTCCCTGTTACACTTTCTCTCATCACAGTTGGATGTCTAAGACATTTTCTAGTTTTTCTGGTAGAGAGCTCCAAGAATGTTTAGAAGATGAGATTGTGGAGAATTTTATCAATGTTTTACAAAATAAAAACAAGTTGAAAATGTTTTGATCACAAAATGATACCTTTTTTGGAGAAATATTTCAGAAAGCATTTTCACTTTGACATTCTTTAAATCGTCCTTGCTTTCAAAATGTCATTGTATACTCAGAATGAGAGTAATCAGTCTGATTGAGGTATATTTTGAGATAATTATCACCAATACAAACAGCAATTGAAAACTACATTTTTCAAGTTTTTGAACTAGCCATCAGATATCAACATCTAACAAGCGTCACTCAGACTGCTAGCTGTGTAAGAATGCGTTTGGAATGAATTGTGACCATTTTATAAAAGTGATTATTAGCTTAATACCAAGGCATGCTGTAGAGAAGACCTGTTGTTTAAAACATTATGTCAATACATGTACCCTACCTGACATATATTCTTTCATAAACAGTTGGAGATGAAGGACCGTGAGATCAACATCCTCAAGTCCCAGATGCACACATTGGACACCAAGGTAAATGAACTCAACCATCTGAAAAAGCTGGAGTCTACTGTTCAGAGTCAAAAATGGGAGGAGTTTGAGAAGCTGGCAGAGAGTATGCGGAATTTGTCTCACACTATGTCTACAACAGGAACATCATCCTCTCAGGTGTTACAATACTAACGGAGAGACAATTCTGCTCACCAGCAGGGACATTCCTAACATAGTGGACATAGCGATTTTGCAACAATTGTGAAAAGGGGCTGACCTGGTGATTGTTTTTACTATTGACAGCCCAAGCAGAATCCAGTCAATATTACTTGCCCTTGTTACCTAAAATCTGTGGGAATGTTGATAATTCTTAATTATCTTCCACAAAATGACCCTGCTTTACTTATTGTATATTAGTTAACCTTTATTAGGTTTGATCTGTTTTAGATCTAGAAATTTTGTTTTCATTTTGTTTTTTTATTTTAACATAGACTTTATAAAACACTAGTTTGTTTAGAAGTTCCCATTTAAATCCGATAGATTTTAATTCTGTATATAAGCCAAAATTGTATTTAGAAAGTAAAATGGAAAAATCCTATAGTCTGATTGAAAAAGTAAGTGAAAAAGAAATTAATATTACAGAACATTATCTTATCTGTTAAAGATAATGAATACCACATTCCCACAATGTAGCTCAGTGTTGATCTGCATAACCTGATATCCAGTTTAACATGAACAGTCAGTCACGTTCAGGTAAGACCGGTTTTAAGAATTTACATTTGACATATGCTATGTTGGTTTGAGATTAAGGAATAATTAAATTTACTATTTTATCTAATAATTGGAGATGTAAAATTTGATTAGATTTTAATTCTGCATGAAATCAAAGAAAAACAAAGGCCACATTAAAAACGATAAATTTCCCCTGATAAAGAAAAGACATATAATGTGCATCAGTTGACGTCAGACAGACCTAACATGAAGAAAAATTATCATGCACTGTTTTGAGCCTTGACCAATGATGTAACATATTTGTGTTGATTCTGTAGTACGTGTACTTGGAGATAGACAATGGAAGGATGAATCTCATGGCGTGGGTGAATAATTTTACTCTCATAAATAAAGTCCGAACATCCTTGTGAAGGAAAATTAAGCTTTCACATTATTTCATCATTTCATTTTTCACCAATAAAAACAATTTGATTTGCAATTTAAGAAGATTTTGTAAAGAATTGTGGTGTTTCAAAAGCAATACGTTTTTACATTTTCTAACTTTTTTGTAAATTGTGATATAATTTCTAGACATTTTGTAATAGAACCTTCTTGATGTCTAATGTTCACTCCTTCTTTGCCCAGTCAAACTTACCAGTAATGATTTCAGTAGTGGGAAGTCGAGAGGAACTATAAAACATCCTTTTCAACACAGTGCTATTTCATAATTGATTTTTTTTTATCTAATTCTGTTTCATTAAGTTACCATTAAGGTAGATATATTGCATAAATTTCTTTAATTGATTATTTAAGATTGAAGAAAGATACATTTTATTTTTCACGAAATACAATGCACTCAATATGTGAAAAAAAAAGATGAAGCGATAAGAGAGAAAAAGAAAAGATGAAGAGTTATTTGGATTTTTCATACACCTTGCAATACCAAATCTGATTTTTTCTGATTTCCTTGAAAAGAGAGTTAAATAGGAAAATAAAGTTAAAGTGGGTTTAAAAAAAAAAAAAAATTTTCATTTATATTATTTTTTTTTTTGGTTCTACGTTTTCGTTTTTTATTCATACACATTCAAAATTATGTAAAACTGTCAATCCAATGCAAATATCTCAATTGTATCTGCATAGATTTGACGAAACATTTCGTTAACTTTTGGTAGAGAATTACTCTGTAACAACACATTGATGTTAATTACAAAGATCAAAACTGTTAAACATTACAAACTCATTAACATTTATCTGCCACACAGAAATTTATCAGAAAATATTTTATAAGAATTACATCTTAAGTTGAAATGACCAGATATGTTTCAGCGTGTAAATCTAAATATTTGTGGTTATAACTTTGTATAAAATAACTGATTGAAGTAATTGTACAGATCTGTGGTAAGATAAACAGTGTTTCTATTGTGGGAGAAATTAACGTGAATTGATTTTTTGTTGTTATTCCCTGTCTGTGATATGTTGATTTCTGGTACAAGTCTGTGATTCCCGTTGTATCTTTGTTATTGTGATGTGATATTCTGTTTTATTTAACACAATTTACTTAAATCCGTCCAAATACTGTAGTTTTCTTCATGAAGTCAAAGCATGCTTTTAAATGAGATTTATTTATATATATAGAAAATAATTATTACCATATCTTTTTCTAGTTTGTGTTAAATTAATATCAAGGCTACACATATTTATATCATTGTGTGTATTTTTTAGGGTTTAGTTTTGCTGAATTCTTTTAATCTTATGCTTGTATAGTTGTCTGCACTGGAATCCTTGATTAGAATTTTTTTCTTAGTTCAATTCTTGGTTTAAAATCCATGATTTTATGGAATTTGTCAAAGAAATGTTACTTTTTACAATGTGTTGAATGAACA
Source organism: Ylistrum balloti (assembly GCF_031769215.1). Classification (NCBI taxonomy): domain Eukaryota; kingdom Metazoa; phylum Mollusca; class Bivalvia; order Pectinida; family Pectinidae; genus Ylistrum; species Ylistrum balloti. The sequence goes on along the minus strand of NW_026782593.1, from coordinate 177,567 downwards.
TTCTTATCAAGAAAACAAAATCCAGGTTTTTTTGAAAGCCCATAAATCAACACTGTCCTTTATATGCATGTATCTGTGTATATCTCTTCATGTATTTTTCACTTTGAGATCTCAGAACTATTAGCACAAATCAACGAACCTGTATACATATCTCTAGCTTTAAAATTAGATATAGCATTATCTTTATGGTGGACAAGTTGTAGAAAAAGGATTATGATTTCATAGAAAATGTGACTTTTATCAGAGTTATCTCCCATCCTTAAGAAATAACCAAATATATTCACTTTTGTTGCCAGTAAACTAAAATTGCCATGATTACAATTTGTAATAGATTTCATAAGTGATAAGTTTGGAATTCTTATCAAAGATGTCACAATTATGTACAATGTAGCATACATCCTTAAGTCGCAGCATTGAACACTATTTTATAAAGTATGTATAAGTATATAGACTCATTATATATTACACAGTTACAAAAACATGTATCTACACCTAAGCTACCTGTAATAATAAAGTTATTATATTTACTGTTTAGGGAATGGTGTTTGTTGTTTTTACAGTTTTCTAATCTCTAACCGGAGTTATCGTTCCTAAACTCAACTAACTGCCATCTTTTGATGTACCCACATTTTCATGAATGTCACTGTTCACAACAATTCATGGATAGCACCTCTGATTTATGATAAAAACTGCTTTTATTGAATATAGGTGGGAGGTCAAATTGATGGTCGTGGCAATGAGACAGGAGCATTGCCTTTCCAAGATGTGTCCATGTACCATGAAGGGATGACAGATACATCTCGCATCCCTATAACTGTACCATGTTTTTTTTTCAGGCCCCGAGCAAATTCGTATACTACTTCTTTTTTTCTGAAAGGGGTAAAATAAGAGATATCAAGGTATTGAAAACTGGATCAGGATCTTCACCATCTTCATGTTTTTAGGTTACCAGAGACAAATTCTAAAGTGACCTATTGCGATTGCCTTTTTATCTGATGTGATGTGCTATGCAATGTTGGTAATCTGTCATTCATTGTAAACAATTTACATTTCTGATTTTTCAATAACCATGAGATTCGGCGTGCTGATATTTAGGATGAAGGGCAGTCAAGTTTCTTTTAGGTCATAGAGGTCAAAGTATTTCGCAATAACAAAGAGGCACAAACTCATAATATTTGGTCTGTAGCATGTTGGGATGAAAGCTAACAAGATTATTCAAATGAATGACCTTTACCTACTTTCACTGTCACAGGGGTCAATTGTGACAAGATATTTAATTGAAATTACAACTTAAACCATGGGATTTCAGTGTATTAGTACAGACATGTTGGTGCAATGGACACATAGGGGCTGATGGATTGGGCCTTAAAGGGCTGAATCGACTCAAATTTAAATAATCTTATAGGGAAGTCACACTCTCCATCATGATTTGTTTAATTGTCGTTTCTTGGAAATAACACAAACTTGGTCAGGATTATCAATGTGGCATGCCAGTTTGATGTTATGCACATGTTGACTCTGACTGACCTAAATTGTGAACTTCATAAACCAAGGATCCCACATTTTCCCTTGGGAGAGGGTAAACTTTACCAGTTTGTTTAGGAGGAGAACTATATTTGTGTGCATCATTTGTTAGATAGCCATCAGACACAATTCAAACTTGGTTAGAATTATTAGTGTGGAATGGAAGATTGAACGTTATCACTTATTTATAGGAACTGATGGACAGGGCATAAATTGATCAAATAGACAAAAAATATTTCATAACTCAAGTAATTGTGAGGGCCTATGGGCTTCTTGTTTTCCCTTTTCCTAGGTTCAAACGCACGCACGACACTGAAGTAGGTTTCGTTGTTTCTAACAGGTCACGAAGACTACAGTTTCTGCAAAGCTTAAATTAATTGTGTCAACGGAAATCCAACCAATTTCATAACACACCTCGATGTCTGGTGCATGGCGGGTGCGTTGGGACGTGTTTCATGTTTTCTCATGGAATGTTATTTTTAACAGATCAATTGAATAACAGAAATATATAGTGAAAAACATGTTTCCGTCAAAAAATTATTATTTGACCACAAATTAAAATAAAACTGTCGTAATTAAGCAATTTTAAATAGAAATAAATGGATGTAATGAATGTATATGAAATGATTCGCAGCTAAGCTAACACTTTTAATAATACCAAATCTCTTGATCTATTGTCAATCGATATCGTCATTGGATGTGAAATTCCCGGATGTTGAATATTGGCGGGAAAAAGTCTTAATAATGATTTCGTTTTGAATTTCACATACAATATTTACACAATGACATATTTCCCACAATTCCTTCTCGTCTTAGCCCACTTTCCACGTTTTGATTCATATTTGTATCTATGTACATACTTTAAAATAGCAGAAGGCATAGGTTTCAAATGTACCGTTACAGAAATGGATTTCATTTACTAGGCTTTGATTTAAACATATTTTATTGCCACAAAATGACAAAGGGATTGGGCACAAGTTATATCAACATTATCAACGCCCTCTCCCAAAACAATTACAATATACACAATTTGGCAAACAAAAGTACAGGTCACATTAAGAAAAAGACAAAACATATAACTGTTGGCATTGCTCTCCGAAACTAAAATAATAAGATATATAACTATAGATATAAGTATAACCTGTCCAAACTTTATCAAAATGCTGGCTGGTTTGTAACAACTATGAGTGAGAAAAGTCTAACAAAAGTAAGGCCGGAATAGACAATGATCCGAAATAGACAGGGGTCGGTATGGACCGCTTATACTGTATTACTTAATTACAATTAAAGAAATCAAAATCTGTTGCTGGTTTTAATAAAATGGTGCACATTTCTAAAAATCATAATACTTGTGTCTATGAGCAGATTTTTGTTTCCTGAAAGTAGTAAATTTATATTAATATTGACATGCATACCATCATTTTCACACGGGTTACCACATACACATTCAGGATTTTCTACAAGATTTACTCTAAATAAATCATATCTTAAGGAACTGTTTTGGTGACGTAACTTTGTATGAATAATGTTTACTTTCCTATCACCAAATCCAAAATACTTAGGAGGTTGTAACTGCTTTAAATCAGGTGTAATAGATTTTTTAAACATCGCAAAAGAAGGTGCAGATCTAGAGGAATTTTCCAGGTCATTCCATGAACATAAGGTTGAGGGTAAAAAGGACGAATTAGTAGATGAGAGTCTATAATATGGAATTACGAAATCATTTTTGTTTCTCAGAGAGTAAGGAGTGCTTTCCCCAACTGTATTGGGTAATATATCGTTGAGAAAGTCAGGTGTTAAGCCGTTTTTCATCTTATATAGTAGCTGTAATTTTCTTCTTTTACGTCTATCGGAAAGTGTTTCAAATCCCGTTTCCAAATAAAGAGAATTACTAGTTGCATATGAAGGTAAACCAGTTGTAATTCGAGCTGCTTCACGTTGGGCCTTTTCCAATAAATTAGATTCAAAAACACTGCAACCATCCCATAACTCACTAGCATATTCCAAAACTGGTAAAATAAAAGTTTTATATATTTTTAACAACGTGTCACGTTTAAGTATATACTTTAATTTCCTAAGTGCATTTACCTTCTTTAAGACAGATATAAATGTATTTTCAATATGGTCACCCCATTTCCCTTGCTAGGCTTAATCTGATTGGCATTCATATTCACCATTTATTTCTGCCCTCTGCGCAAGACCTCCCTGAATTACATGTCTGACAACAGTCAGGTCCCTTGGATTGCTTATGACAAATTTCGGAATTTTATGGAAAAAGGACAAAAAAAAAAAAAAAAATTCAACAGTAAATATTATTTTCCTGATCAGACCAATATTTTTTAAGCTTTTTTCCCTTGCAACTATATTTTTCAGTTTTTTTTTCTTCTGGTAAATCGTTCCATGTCGATGTAAAATTAATTTCCAACAATGTAGGCCGGGAGCTGGAAGGGTCCACCGTGCACCCCGCTGAAGATACACAAGTGAATAGCACCTTTAGATACAAATTTAGAGTTTGATATAGTAGAGTCGAGTAATGAACCTCCCTGTCCTGATATTGACTTTTCTTTTGATCCCTTTGAATTTTTCCTTAGTCGCCTCCTAGACTTCATAATTTAGGCTGTTAAAATATATTTATAATTGCATTGTAGTCAAATGTAAGAAAAATTGATTATGAATGACAAAGCAGTGATTCCAGTAACATATAGCAAAGACGTATTTGTACAGTAAAGAGGACATGCAGACAAAGATGGACTTGTAAACAGGAATTCAAGGGACATAATTCTATCATATTTTTTAAAGCTATTCATATTTCTCTTCAAATAGTCTGTTTAAATAATAAAAAAAACAGATTTGAAAATTCCAATGCTTAAATACAATGAAAGTCTTGTGGAACGAAACCGTTTTGAAAACACAGGATAGGCTTTACTTTGATGAGAAGTTGTTTTGGAAAATTCGAAGAACCTGTTTGCAATTAAATCATTTCATTCGCAGTTAATGTATTTCTCCTTTTCAAAGTGTTTTTCTAAGTTTGGGTAATTTAAAACCATCAATAATCAATATACCAACCCCTTTTCTCTTGTCAAACATTCCGCTCGCCATCTGTGTCCATTTCCTCGTTCAGTCTTTGGAAATCTAAAACTTTCAAAGATGGACTCACTTTTTATGCAGACGACACTACTTGGAGGCGACAGTTTAACAATTCACGCAAGCTCAATATCGCGTCGATTTAATTGACAGGAGAGATCCATTTCAGGGTGTTTTTTGTAACCGACGTGGATTATACCAACTGGACAGTTCATTAACCAATGCTATGTATGAAAGTTGATAAAATTGGTAGTTAAGATGTATTATTTCATTCTGCAAGTAAAGTAAAAAGGAAAGGGGATAGTAACTATTTGGGAAATGACATCAGGAAAAACGGAGCAAAAATATCGACTAAAACTAGCTAGTCTTCTGTGCACACACGAAGGGTGTATCGTTTTTACAATGATGTACAGGATGTCAGAGAAAGATGGCTGGCTAACTTTTGATCAATATCTTACCTACACATTGTGCTCGATTTATGTTATCAAAATACAACATACAAATGGGACATGGGAGGGGGTCATATTTACGGAAGCCAGTTAATGCCATTTGAAGTATTTTTTGTCGTTCATGTCGTTACAGCTTAGTTAACTCGTAATTCCAACTTAATTAATCATCATGTCAAGTCGTATTTACGAGATCAAAATATAAACACTTCAAGTTGCACTAACTGGCTTCCGTATATATTAAGTAAATTGTGTTTTATATATATTTGTTTTATTTCAGCTTTGAATACTTCATGTTTGTTGAGACATTTTTTTTTCATTTTACAAAGATCAGTTTTAAATTAAAATTTATATCGTGAGATTTTAAATTCGAAAGAATATCAAGCGGTCATTTTAAAAAGAAAATCTTGATAATTTTTATTCGTGAAAATTATCAGCTACAATAAGTCCACTAAACAAGTTGCTTGTGTATTCTATAGCAATTCTTTGTATCATAATTCATCAAAATTATCATAAAAGTTCTAAACTTCGTGCAGTCGGGTTTTTATAAATCTGTTACGATATATGTATATGTAGATGTGTTTAAGAGCCTTCGTTCATGGATCGTTCAGCACCCAAACATCGAACGTTCGGACCAATAAAAAGAGATCACAGAAGGATCCTGTCGCCAACCATTGTTTTCTCTTTAGTCGTTCTTTAAAATGTTGGATCTTTATCATTCTTTTCTCTTCTTTTCCTCTGACTGATGGGAGTTTCGCCATTGAGACAATTGGGTGTTCTGGCTTGTCATCAATACATCCGGATTAATGGAGTCTTGATAGCCTGGGATCCGGATCAATGGTTGATAATAGTATGACAGTCTGACTGATATTTACTGGAGAGTCAGGCATCCGGATTAATTGTCGATAAGGTTAAGGCAGTCGGATTAATGTTGAGTAGGTGTTCTGGCATCCGGATTAATGGTCGATAATAGTAAGACAGTCGGACTGATGTTGACTGGAGAGTCAGGTATCCGGATTAATGGTCGATAATAGTAAGACTCTTTGAATATGTGACCGAAGAGTCTGGCATCCGGATTAATGGTCGATAATAGTAAGACAGTCGAACTTATGTTGCCTGGTAGTCTGCAATCCGGATTAATTGTCGATAATAGTAAGACAGTCGGACTGATGTTGACTGGAGGGTCTGGCATCCGGATGAATGGTCGATAATAGTAAGACAGTTGGGTTGTGTCGGCGAGATAGTCTGGCATCCGGATTAATGGTCGATAATAGTAAGACAGTCGGGTTATGTTGGCGAGATAGTCTGGCATCCGGATTAATGGTCGATAATAGTAAGACAGTCGGACTGATGTTGACTGGAGGGTCAGGTATCCGGATTAATGGTCGATAATAGTAAGACAGTCAGACTGATGTTGACTGGAGGGTCAGGTATCCGGATTAATGGTCGATAATAGTAAGACAGTCGGACTGATGTTGACTGGAGGGTCAGGTATCCGGATTAATGGTTGATAAGGTTAAGGCAGTCGGATTAATGTTGAGTAGGTATTGTGATATCCGGATTAATAGACGATGATAGTAAGACAGTCGGGTAATGATGGCGAGATAGTCTGGCATCCGGATTAATGGTCGATAAAATAAAAAGGGTTGGATTAATGTTGATTGGAGAGTGTGGAATCCTGATTTATGGTCGATAATAGTAAGACAGTCGGACTGATGTTGACTGGAGGGTCTGGCATCCGGATTAATGGTCGATAATAGTAAGACAGTCGGACTGATGTTGACTGGAGGGTCTGGCATCCGGATTAATGGTCGATGATAGTAAGACAGTCGGACTGATGTTGACTGGAGGGTCAGGTATCCGGATTAATGGTCGATAATAGTAAGACAGTCGGACTGATGTTGACTGGAGAGTCAGGTATCCGGATTAATAGACGATGATAGTAAGACAGTCGGGTAATGATGGCGAGATAGCCTGGCATCCGGATTAATGGTCGATAAAATAAAAGGGTTGGATTAATGTTGATTGGAGAGTGTGGAATCCGGATTAATGGTCGATAATAGTAAGACAGTCGGGTTATGTTGGCGAGATAGTCTGGCATCCGGATTAATGGTCGATAATAGTAAGACAGTCGGACTAATGTTGACTGGAGGGTCAGGTATCCGGATTAATGGTCGATAATAGTAAGACAGTCGGACTGATGGTGACTGGGTAAATCCGGATTAATAGCCGATAATAGTAAGACAGTCGGACTGATGGTGACTGGTTAGTCTGCAATCCGGATTAATGGTCGATAATAGTAAGACAGTCGGATTGATGTTGACTGGAAGGTCAGGTATCCGGATTAATAGACGATGATAGTAAGACAGTCGGGTAATGATGGCGAGATAGTCTGGCATCCGGATTAATGGTCGATAAAATAAAAGGGTTGGATTAATGTTGATTGGAGAGTGTGGAATCCGGATTAATGGTCGATAATAGTAAGACAGTCGGGTTATGTTGGCGAGATAGTCTGGCATCCAGATTAATGGTCAATAATAGTAAGACAGTCGGACTGATGTTGACTGGAGGGTCAGGTATCCGGATTAATGGTCGATAATAGTAAGACAGTCGGACTGATGGTGACTGGGTAGTCTGCAATCCGGATTAATAGCCGATAATAGTAAGACAGTCGGACTGATGGTGACTGGTTAGTCTGCAATCCGGATTAATGGTCGATAATAGTAAGACAGTCGGATTGATGTTGACTGGAGGGTCAGGTATCCGGATTAATAGGCGATGATAGTAAGACAGTCGGGTAATGATGGCGAGATAGTCTGGCATCCGGATTAATGGTCGATAAAATAAAAGGGTTGGATTGATGTTGATTGGAGAGTGTGGAATCCGGATTAATGGCCGATAATAGTAAAACAGTGGGATAGCCGAGTTGATCGAGGCTGTGCTTTAGATTTTATATAAATTAGAACGTTGATCTAGCGAGTCACCCACACATGGGGTATGAGATGTAGCACGTGACTCATGTCGCGTTCTCGTGACGCCCTGTTCTCGTGACATCTTAACTTGTATTGGTCATTCAGGAAAGGAGAAAAAAATAAACTGACCACGCCCTGGGATCCATAGGAGTAATGTCTGCATTCTGTAGGTCTGTGTACGGTATATGTGGGCGTACGTCAATCACCAATACTTGTTCCGAGTTATAGGTACATACATATTTATATCATTATACATTGAGGAGGTCAACTATGTTCTACACACTTACGAATTACAAAGAAAAAAACAATCCTGTATTCAGTCAGCAGTATACAGTAAAACCTGCCATGATGAACACCTTAATTCCGTTAATACCCTCCTATAACCGTCAGATTGTCTTTGTCCCGATTTACATGACTATATCACACTAGTAGTGTCCATTTCAGATTATCCTTTCAAACAAAATCCATTTCTGATTCTAAATCTTGAATGATATCTACAGCAGACGAATCTTGTCAATGTTAATATGGCATGATGAATGTTGATATTATAACAATGATTATGATGATGATAAGGATTAATGATGATAATTGTAATCATGATAATTATGTTTATGATTATGATTATTGATTATGATGTTTGATTATGAGGAGGATGAGGATGATGTCGATGATAATGATAGATGCTGGTATTATGACTACAGATGGTTACGATGATGACGAGGAATGATGATATCCTGATGATAAATATGATGAATGATTATGAGGATGACGAGGCTGATGATAATATCGGATGATGATTAATAATGACGTTAATTATGATTGATCAGCAATGAGGATGAAATGTTGATTATTATAAACTACTGAATGTTGGATGATGATGATGATGATGATGATGATGATGATGATGATGATGATGATGATGATGAAGGCAAAGAAGAAAAATAAGAAAATGTGCGTGTGAATGTGACTATGGTGATGCGTAATAGTGTGAGTGGGTGTATTTGAATACTGTATATGTGTATATGTCCTAAACTATTGAAAATAAAGCAATTAAAAAAAATGTAGAGAGTATATTACTTTGAACAATATTTTAATTCAACATTCAACAACTTAGATCTTACATATGATACTATGGGATGGGAAAACAAGCTCAGAGCTGATAGTAATTCCTTTCTCCAGTTCATGTTAAAGTAAACAAATCTTCAGAGCTGGAAACACCTTACTTGTGTGGAATAATAATAAAGTTTAACAATTAATATATATACCTGTGGTGAGTCATGATGCCTTAAATTGTTTATCGGTAGATACAAATTACTTACTATTGTTTAATATAAGTATGTGATATCACACTATAATTTACATATTTCAAAACAATAGATGCTAAATTATTAGCCAATACGTTTGCTTCCTTTGATATAATTTTGGACTTTCAAAAAATATTTCACCGTTTTTCTGCTCTTAGAATTATTCCTTAGTTTCACCGAAACATAAGTAAAACCTAGGGATAACCACACGAGTCATCATACAAATAAGCAGGAGATATTAAACAGCGTCTTCATTATTATCACTGGTGGGATTAATATTGTGTGTAATTTGTATAATTTTAAAATGAAAATAAGATTTAAACTTAAAGCAATCCCTGCCTCCCTCTCTTCAATATCCATGTCCTTTTACAACCCCCTCCCGATCCTCCTTCACAATCTCTGATAGGAAAGTTTTCTGAGTTACTACAGAACAAAATCCCTGTTTCATCTCAGCAATCAAAAACCAACCTAGGCGGAAGGCATATCCCCATCGAAGTTTCCATCCCTTTGGTGAGACCCCGCTCCACACTCTCCTACACTCCGTGGAGATCACCTCTCGCAAGTCTTTGGTGAGACCCCTCTCCACATCCCCTACACTCCATGGAGATCACTTCTCGGAAGTCTTTGGTGAGACCCCTCTCCACATCCCCTACACTCCGTGGAGATCACTTCTCGGAAGTCTTTGGTGAGACCCCACTCCACCCCCACCTCCCTACACCCCGTGATGATAAATTCTCGGAAGTCTTTGGTGAGACCCCTCTCCACAACCCCCTATGCACTCCGTGGAAATCCCTTCTCGGAAGGTTTTATCCCGCTCCTTGACACTGAAGACTCCTATCATTTCGTAGATTACAGACAAAGAAGAAAACTCCCAGGTTATCTTTCTAACACAATTATAGTTTAAAATGATCAACGCATGGTTAAAATAAAGATAGTGGCTTATAGGGCCATTCCTGTCACTATCACCTGTACAGGGACCTGTAAAGACCCGTCACTATCACCTGTACAGGGACCTGTAAAACCCGTCACTATCACCTGTACAGGGACCTGTGAAGACCCGTCACTATCACCTGTACAGGGACCTGTGAAGACCCGTCGCTATCACCTGTACAGGGACCTGTGAAGACCCGTCGCTATCACCTGTACAGGGACCTGTAAAGACCCGTCGCTATCACCTGTACAGGGACCTGTGAAGACCCGTCACTATCACCTGTACAGGGACCTGTGAAGACCCGTCACTATCACCTGTACAGGGACCTGTGAAGACCCGTCACTATCACCTGTACAGGGACCTGTAAAGACCCGTCACTATCACCTGTACAGGGACCTGTAAAGACCCGTCACTATCACCTGTACAGGGACCTGTGAAGACCCGTCACTATCACCTGTACAGGGACCTGTGAAGACCCGTCGCTATCACCTGTCCAGGGACCTGTGAAGACCCGTCGCTATCACCTGTACAGGGACCTGTAAAGACCCGTCGCTATCACCTGTACAGGGACTTGCTGACGTATTCCATGACGTGTGATATTGTATTCTACTAGAACAAGATAACTTTAAATGTATTAATTGTTTCTACACCACACGTGGTATCAACTGTAAATAATTTTCGTTGACACGGTAAGCTTGGATCAGAAGAACTTTTCATGCACTCGCGCAAATCAAAACATACAATAATTGAAAAAGTTCGCAATTGTTTTTTTTGTGTAATATTTTGATTTTCGATTTCTATCGATTCATTACTTTGAATGTAAAAAAAAACCCCAACCATTTACTTTGTAGTCATGAGAGCTCTTTCATTGTGAAAGAAAAGGTCGTACAAATTTGATTTACCATACAACAGAAAAAAGGTATCTGACGACGCGTATGTACACAGAACAGCTGAGGTCACGTGACGTCTCAACAACAGATTCGATCGTCAAGTCACCTGACATCAGGTACATCAATTGAATTAAATGGGGAATTGAAAGTAAAAACGATTTTTAGCAAGGAAGTATACATGGATGGAGTCGACCATTAAGCTGGAGTCAATCGCCAATCAACATCTTAATTCACGTGACCGCACGTGCATAGATTTAGTCGTTAGTCAACTGTTCAGTTCATGTGACTACTTGTATAAAGATTCGCCATTCATTAACTTTGGTCACGTGAAGTGTGGTTACGAGAATAGATTGCATGTGACTATAAGTTCTTGTGTGTAATTATCATTGTTTTTTTTATTGGTTTTACTAATTTATAGTATTTTTGTGCCTTGATACGTCACTTCCTGTCTAATGTGGTAATAAACTTTCATATCAAATGTATGTGCACGGTGACAATCGATGCGAATTCAGTTTGTGAAGCTAACTTCGATCTCTTACGTGCCGTAACGCCTTTACGTCATTATCTTGTTAACACATCCGAGATATGTATGCACGTGTTAACTCGTCCACGGAAGTAATATAAGTAACATTTTCCCCGCTACACGCGCATTGTTGTTTATCCTACATACGCGTAAACCGTCAACTATAAATAGATCGTAGGCAAAGCACCTATCAATGCACGTGAACTACACGTACATTCCTTTCTTCAATGGAGAGGTTTACTCCTAATGCACGTCCCTGCGTTTGTTTGTTGTGGGTACATCCGATGTAAACTAGAGGGCGGTAAGTTCACATCCCCTACATCAAACTTAATCTACTCAGTTCAAACGTGTGCTTATTATTTGATTGGAGGAGCGTTTTTTCCTCTCCAAATATATTTTGGCACGAGGAGATCTTAAGATTGGATATAAAATTGATTTCAATGATTTTGAAAGACAAATGTTTTTACGCCCCCCACTCTCTCCCTAGATTGCTTGTTGGAACTGGAAAATGCAAATAGCCAACAAAGACAATATCCATTTAAATAGACTTTATAAACCACTAATATACATAAAATTATTATTCAAAATGATTGTGACATTAATGGTAATGACGTTATGACGTCATAATGGAGTCTATGAATAGAGAGCCAAAATTGACCTCAGGAACTAAGCGGGAAAATGTGTTATCTACAATTTCTATAAAACAACTCTAATTATGAGATTAAAAGGTTATCAAAAACCGTTTAATTTGTGTTCGACTGATGGATATCGTCATGTCTTGCTGTATTTCACTGAAATGATTTTTATACTTACCTTATGAGCCAAATACCCATCGGCAGAGCCTAAATATTTTAGAGGGGGTAAGGGGTGCTGGGGCATCCTAATGAAATGGGCCAATTGCCCTTCTATACAAATAAAATAATGACAACATTTTCATTTTTTCAATCAAATGAAAATTTACCCTAACGATCAGTTAGGTCGTATTCTGTTTCCATAACATATATTATAATTTGTTCGAACGGACGTTTCATCATCTGTGACCCATTTTGTCGAGTCGTTAGCTCTAACTGCTTCATTAGTGAGAATGCGAGCTATTTTCACGGATAAGAGTTCTGTAGTGCCGGTATGGCAAGTGTAAGCTCGCCCTAATAATTAGACAGAGATGGTTGGGCCTCGTCATTGTAGTTTATGTACAGGGCAGTAACCGTCATAAGTCATCGTTATAGAGAGATGGATAGTCGATGTGTGTACATGATCTGAGGAAAAAAACTCTGACATTTAATGTGTTATGTGACGGTGATAGGATTTGTGAATATATTACTACATATCATATATACGACTCATCTATAGTATACAGGCCGGACTTCGTCAGTGGTCAAACGGTGGTCAGTTGGTACATAGGTAAGTAGGTACACGCGTGTGTGTAGTTTTGGTGATGGTGGAAATATTTCCTCATTATTTGATATAGAATACAGTATACATATTAAGGAGTTTTGACGGGTTATTCTGAACAATTGTATCGTGTATATATGTTGTAATATGTATACGTTTTAATATAGACCTGTTTACTAATCACGAGTTAAAACCTACGTGGAACGATTTTTCTTTGTACCATCACCAGGCTTCTCCATCGTTTAATCTCCGTGATTTTTTTATATATTAACTAGACACTGAAGTACCTAGAAGGAAATCTCTATGAAATGTGTATATTTTAAAACATCAAAGAACGTACACGTATGTTCTTTTGACCATTAAACTTAATGAAACTAAAGTGACTATATGTTTGACATTGAGGAAATACCTTACATATTTAAGTATTTGTTTTTTACAGACTGCAAAAGTAATCAATCTTTCATTTGGGGCAATATTCTGTATAAGAGATAACTCCATGAGAAGAAATAGAAGAATTTGCACTCGGGCATAGTTTCTGCAGATTCCAGACACTATACCCGTGAAGTGATGGAAACTTAAGAATCTTACCCTTATAAATGAGAATCACCAAATTCATCTCAAATGAGTGAAGGTTTTTGTTTTTATTCTGTTGGTATCATCATGCCACTTTATAAATATAACTGCGATTCAGCATCAATGTTACATTGTTGACGTCACATTTATGATGCGATCGCTGACGTGACGTCATTGTATTGTTGACGTCATTATAATTAATGACTTTAGAATCGCTTTTTTTGGTATTTTTCCATAAATTTATTCCATAAAAATGCAGAAACACTTGCATGTGGTTCTCGAAGGGTTGGGTATACACTTAAAACTGGTAACATTCTCCACTTCATACAATCAACAACGATACGGACAGAAATGACCCGTATCGGATCGTGTGGAGGTATATCATGACACAGGGTAATTTCCGTCCGTTTCGTTTCTCTAGATGTATCACATGATGTCTGATATATTGTACACATAAACTAGGTACAATGTCATCCAATAACCTTGCAACCTTACGAACTGAACATTTTAGAATTAAGATCATGTACTACCTTACCAATTATACCTGCGATTTTTGCAAGAGTTAAGGTTATATGCTTCCTTACCTGTTATTCCTGTGTTTTATTTAAGGTTATATGCTACCTTACATATCACACCTGTTTTAGAGATAAGGTTACATACTACCTTACACATTATACCTGCGTTAGAGTTAAGGTTATATGCTACCTTACATATCACACCTGTTTTAGAGATAAGGTTACATACTACCTTACACATTATACCTGCGTTAGAGTTAAGGTTATATGCTACCTTACATATCACACCTGTTTTAGAGATAAGGTTACATACTACCTTACACATTATACCTGCGTTAGAGTTAAGGTTATATGCTACCTTACATATCACACCTGTTTTAGAGATAAGGTTACATACTACCTTACACATTATACCTGCGTTAGAGTTAAGGTTATATGCTACCTTACATATCACACCTGTTTTAGAGATAAGGTTACATACTACCTTACACATTATACCTGCGTTAGAGTTAAGGTTATATGCTATCGTACATATCACACCTGTGTTTTAGTTAAGGTTGTATGCTACCTTACAGATTATACCTGAGTGTGATGTGTCTAAGAGTTAAGGTTAGTTGCTGCTTTGCGCATTATCCTTGTTATTTGTGATGGAATGGATTCAGGGGAAATTTGCAATCATTTTTGTATTAAGAGCCTTAGAACTGATTACAACATGTAATAAAGTTAGGTGTTGTTACATGTGTAGTAATAGCACAATCTGTGTATTGGTGCTGTTACTGTGATAACAGGGTCACAACACGTAAACTTTTAGGCTGCAATTCTTTGTATTTGCGTGTTGATTAACCTCATAATGTTTGATTTTTTACTTTCGCACTTGCGCCTTTAACCTTTTGACATTAAAGAGGTAGCGCTTACGCCCCTACCTTCTGTTCTCGATCAATCTAAAGAGTGCTGTAGGGTTGCAAAGGTTGATAACGCAAACAGTTAAAGGGATTGGACTCTTGGCACACTATTGTATTCCTGTCGGCGCTGCCTCTGTAGCACAGACATCTTTTAATACTTTCGTACTTACGTATACTGCAGAATATAAAGCATACAATTAACAAATCCTTGGTACAATTCTTAACTTCTGAACTGGGACTATGAGTTACACTGATTGAACTCACGTGCACCTGATGTCTATAGATATATAACTACGTTCGTTATTGTACACAGACTACTTTCCCAAGAACACAGGGACATGCTAATCGGTTTCATATAGACACCAGAGAAACAACATAAAACAAGTCAATCAAGTAGTTACATTTACCTCAATGTAAATAAGCCAAGATGCACGTGCAGAAAACACAATAAGAAACTTTACATTTACATTTGATAACCAAAGATTTGATAAAACATTAAGAAAAAAAATTACCTTATACATATCGTTAAAACGGGGGCGACTTAATTTAACTGCCATATTGTACCGGAAGCAATAGATTGCACCATTTGGGCGTCATTGACAACGCCATGACAACAAAATCGTTCCAAAGGCATATTCTAAGTATCATGTCACATTACGTTTTTAAACAACGCTTATGTAAATTTAGGGATGCTAGCATTAACAACCGATAAAAGTATAAAGACGATATACTCTTACCTTATGACTATGCCTGAATTTTGTTACATACACAAATTGTGGTCGGTAAGCTTCATCTAACGCAAGTGTAAATAATATGTGATACTGTGGTGATAGGACACTCTGGCTGGGTGTTTTCATACAGGTGTTATAGGATGGTGATAGGACACTAAGGCTAGGTGTTTTCATACAGGTGGTAAATGTGTGATACTGTGGTGATAGGACACTCAGGCTAGGTGTTTTCATACAGGTGTTATAGGATGGTGATAGTACACTAAGGCTAGATATTTCCATACAGGTGGTAAATGTGTGATACTGTGGTGATAGGACACTAAGGCTGGGTGTTTACATACAGGTGGTAAATGTGTGATACTGTGGTGATAGGGCACTCAGGCTAGTTGTTTTCATACAGGTGGTAAATGTGTGATACTGTGGTGATAGGACACTCAGGCTGGGTGTTTACATACAGGTGGTAAATGTGTGATACTGTGGTGATAGGACACTCAGGCTAGGTGTTTTCATACAGGTGGTAAATGTGTGATACTGTGGTGATAGGACACTCAGGCTAGGTGTTTACATACAGGTGGTAAATGTGTGATACTGTGGTGATAGGACACTCAGGCTAGGTGTTTTCATACAGGTGGTAAATGTGTGATACTGCTGTGATAGGACACTCAGGCTAGGTGTTTACATACAGGTGTTATAGGATGGTGATAGGACACTAAGGCTAGGTGTTTTCATACAGGTGGTAAATGTGTGATACTGCTGTGATAGGACACTCAGGCTAGGTGTTTTCATACAGGTGTTATAGGATGGTGATAGGACACTAAGGCTAGGTGTTTTCATACAGGTGGTAAATGTGTGATACTGTGGTGATAGGACACTAAGGCTAGGTGTTTTCATACAGGTGGTAAATGTGTGATACTGCTGTGATAGGACACTCAGGCTAGGTGTTTTCATACAGGTGTTATAGGATGGTGATAGGACACTAAGGCTAGGTGTTTTCATACAGGTGGTAAATGTGTGATACTGCTGTGATAGGACACTCAGGCTAGGTGTTTTCATACAGGTGTTATAGGATGGTGATAGGACACTAAGGCTAGGTGTTTTCATACAGGTGGTAAATGTGTGATACTGTGGTGATAGGACACTCAGGCTAGGTGTTTTCATACAGGTGGTAAATGTGTGATACTGTGGTGATAGGACACTCAGGCTAGGTGTTTTCATACAGGTGGTAAATGTGTGATACTGTGGTGATAGGACACTCAGGCTAGGTGTTTTCATACAGGTGGTAAATGTGTGATACTGTGGTGATAGGACACTCAGGCTAGGTGTTTTCATACAGGTGTTATAGGATGGTGATAGGACACTAAGGCTAGGTGTTTTCATACAGGTGGTAAATGTGTGATACTGTGGTGATAGGACACTCAGGCTAGGTGTTTTCATACAGGTGTTATAGGATGGTGATAGTACACTAAGGCTAGATATTTCCATACAGGTGGTAAATGTGTGATACTGTGGTGATAGGACACTAAGGCTGGGTGTTTACATACAGGTGGTAAATGTGTGATACTGTGGTGATAGGACACTAAGGCTGGGTGTTTACATACAGGTGGTAAATGTGTGATACTGTGGTGATAGGACACTCAGGCTAGTTGTTTTCATACAGGTGGTAAATGTGTGATACTGCTGTGATAGGACACTCAGGCTAGGTGTTTACATACAGGTGGTAAATGTGTGAAACTGTGGTGAAAGGACACTGAGGCTAGGTGTTTACATACATGTGGTAAATGTGTGATACTGTGGTGATAGGACACTCAGGCTGGGTGTTTACATACAGGTGGTAAATGTGTGGTACTGTGGTGATAGGACACTCAGGCTAGGTGTTTACATACAGGTGGTAAATGTGTGATACTGTGGTGATAGGACACTCAGGCTAGTTGTTTTCATACAGGTGGTAAATGTGTGATACTGTGGTGATAGGACACTCAGGCTAGGTGTTTTCATACAGGTGGTAAATGTGTGATACTGTGGTGATAGGACACTCAGGCTAGATATTTCCATACAGGTGGTAAATGTGTGATACTGTGGTGATAGGACACTCAGGCTAGGTGTTTACATACAGGTGGTAAATGTGTGATACTGTGGTGATAGGGCACTCAGGCTAGTTGTTTTCATACAGGTGGTAAATGTGTGATACTGCTGTGATAGGACACTCAGGCTAGGTGTTTTCATACAGGTGGTAAATGTGTGATACTGTGATGATAGGGCACTCAGGCTAGGTGTTTTCATACAGGTGGTAAATGTGTGATACTGTGGTGATAGGACACTAAGGCTGGGTGTTTACATACAGGTGGTAAATGTGTGATACTGTGGTGATAGGGCACTCAGGCTAGTTGTTTTCATACAGGTGGTAAATGTGTGATACTGCTGTGATAGGACACTCAGGCTAGGTGTTTTCATACAGGTGGTAAATGTGTGATACTGTGGTGATAGGGCACTCAGGCTAGTTGTTTTCATACAGGTGGTAAATGTGTGATACTGCTGTGATAGGACACTCAGGCTAGGTGTTTTCATACAGGTGGTAAATGTGTGATACTGTGGTGATAGGACACTCAGGCTAGGTGTTTTCATACAGGTGTTATAGGATGGTGATAGGACACTCAGGCTAGGTGTTTTCATACAGGTGGTAAATGTGTGATACTGTGGTGATAGGACACTAAGGCTAGGTGTTTTCATACAGGTGGTAAATGTGTGATACTGCTGTGATAGGACACTCAGGCTAGGTGTTTTCATACAGGTGGTAAATGTGTGATACTGTGATGATAGGGCACTCAGGCTAGGTGTTTTCATACAGGTGGTAAATGTGTGATACTGTGGTGATAGGACACTAAGGCTGGGTGTTTACATACAGGTGGTAAATGTGTGATACTGTGGTGATAGGGCACTCAGGCTAGTTGTTTTCATACAGGTGGTAAATGTGTGATACTGCTGTGATAGGACACTCAGGCTAGGTGTTTTCATACAGGTGGTAAATGTGTGATACTGTGATGATAGGGCACTCAGGCTAGGTGTTTACATACAGGTGTTATAGGATGGTGATAGGACACTAAGGCTAGGTGTTTTCATACAGGTGGTAAATGTGTGATACTGTGGTGATAGGACACTAAGGCTAGGTGTTTTCATACAGGTGGTAAATGTGTGATACTGTGGTGATAGGACACTCAGGCTAGGTGTTTTCATACAGGTGTTATAGGATGGTGATAGGACACTAAGGCTAGGTGTTTTCATACAGGTGGTAAATGTGTGATACTGTGGTGATAGGACACTCAGGCTAGGTGTTTTCATACAGGTGTTATAGGATGGTGATAGGACACTAAGGCTAGGTGTTTTCATACAGGTGGTAAATGTGTGATACTGTGGTGATAGGACACTCAGGCTAGGTGTTTTCATACAGGTGGTAAATGTGTGATACTGTGGTGATAGGACACTCAGGCTAGGTGTTTTCATACAGGTGGTAAATGTGTGATACTGTGGTGATAGGACACTCAGGCTAGGTGTTTTCATTCAGGTGGTATATGTGTGATACTGTGGTGATAGGACACTCAGGCTAGGTGTTTTCATACAGGTGGTAAATGTGTGATACTGTGGTGATAGGACACTCAGGCTAGGTGTTTTCATACAGGTGGTAAATGTGTGATACTGTGGTGATAGGACACTCAGGCTAGGTGTTTTCATACAGGTGGTAAATGTGTGATACTGTGGTGATAGGACACTCAGGCTAGGTGTTTTCATACAGGTGTTATAGGATGGTGATAGGACACTAAGGCTAGGTGTTTTCATACAGGTGGTAAATGTGTGATACTGTGGTGATAGGACACTCAGGCTAGGTGTTTTCATACAGGTGTTATAGGATGGTGATAGTACACTAAGGCTAGATATTTCCATACAGGTGGTAAATGTGTGATACTGTGGTGATAGGACACTAAGGCTGGGTGTTTACATACAGGTGGTAAATGTGTGATACTGTGGTGATAGGGCACTCAGGCTAGTTGTTTTCATACAGGTGGTAAATGTGTGATACTGCTGTGATAGGACACTCAGGCTAGGTGTTTTCATACAGGTGGTAAATGTGTGATACTGTGATGATAGGGCACTCAGGCTAGGTGTTTTCATACAGGTGGTAAATGTGTGATACTGTGGTGATAGGACACTAAGGCTGGGTGTTTACATACAGGTGGTAAATGTGTGATACTGTGGTGATAGGGCACTCAGGCTAGTTGTTTTCATACAGGTGGTAAATGTGTGATACTGCTGTGATAGGACACTCAGGCTAGGTGTTTTCATACAGGTGGTAAATGTGTGATACTGTGGTGATAGGGCACTCAGGCTAGATATTTCCATACAGGTGGTAAATGTGTGATACTGTGGTGATAGGACACTAAGGCTGGGTGTTTACATACAGGTGGTAAATGTGTGATACTGTGGTGATAGGGCACTCAGGCTAGTTGTTTTCATACAGGTGGTAAATGTGTGATACTGCTGTGATAGGACACTCAGGCTAGGTGTTTTCATACAGGTGGTAAATGTGTGATACTGTGATGATAGGGCACTCAGGCTAGGTGTTTTCATACAGGTGGTAAATGTGTGATACTGTGGTGATAGGACACTAAGGCTGGGTGTTTACATACAGGTGGTAAATGTGTGATACTGTGGTGATAGGGCACTCAGGCTAGTTGTTTTCATACAGGTGGTAAATGTGTGATACTGCTGTGATAGGACACTCAGGCTAGGTGTTTTCATACAGGTGGTAAATGTGTGATACTGTGGTGATAGGGCACTCAGGCTAGTTGTTTTCATACAGGTGGTAAATGTGTGATACTGCTGTGATAGGACACTCAGGCTAGGTGTTTTCATACAGGTGGTAAATGTGTGATACTGTGGTGATAGGACACTCAGGCTAGGTGTTTTCATACAGGTGTTATAGGATGGTGATAGGACACTCAGGCTAGGTGTTTTCATACAGGTGGTAAATGTGTGATACTGTGGTGATAGGACACTAAGGCTAGGTGTTTTCATACAGGTGGTAAATGTGTGATACTGCTGTGATAGGACACTCAGGCTAGGTGTTTTCATACAGGTGGTAAATGTGTGATACTGTGATGATAGGGCACTCAGGCTAGGTGTTTTCATACAGGTGGTAAATGTGTGATACTGTGGTGATAGGACACTAAGGCTGGGTGTTTACATACAGGTGGTAAATGTGTGATACTGTGGTGATAGGGCACTCAGGCTAGTTGTTTTCATACAGGTGGTAAATGTGTGATACTGCTGTGATAGGACACTCAGGCTAGGTGTTTTCATACAGGTGGTAAATGTGTGATACTGTGATGATAGGGCACTCAGGCTAGGTGTTTACATACAGGTGGTAAATGTGTGATACTGTGATGATAGGACACTAAGGCTAGGTGTTTCCATACAGGTGGTAAATGTGTGAAACTGTGGTGAAAGGACACTGAGGCTAGGTGTTTACATACATGTGGTAAATGTGTGATACTGTGGTGATAGGACACTCAGGCTGGGTGTTTACATACAGGTGGTAAATGTGTGGTACTGTGGTGATAGGACACTCAGGCTAGGTGTTTACATACAGGTGGTAAATGTGTGATACTGTGGTGATAGGACACTCAGGCTAGGTGTTTACATACAGGTGCTTTACCTGTAGAATAAGGCGATATACGTATATTTTGTGTTACCAATAAATATCCATCTTTAATTCCTTCTGATTTCAGTATTGCAGATCGTGTTCTTCTGGTGGTTATATTTGACAAATGGGTGGAGTAGGGGAATCCCCGAAGGGACTGGTGGCGCTGCTGATGATAGCGGTGGGATTCGTACTCAACACCGTTGGATTCGCCGCCCCATACTGGGTGACGGCGGCAGGTGGTTCGCGCTTCGGCTTGTGGATGTACTGTGATTTCCTTGACAACTGTCACCAGTGGGATTCGGACGGTATCAGTACGTTAATTTTCTTATTTTTACTTTATTCTTGCTTTCTTCATATGGCATTGTGTGACTTACTTTTTCCTTCGTTCCTCAGAGTTTGTGGCTTCGGTTGCGTTCCTTCCTTCATTCCTTCCTTCCTCCCTCCTTCCTTCCTTCCTTCCTTCCTTCCTCCCTCCTTCCTTCCTTCCTTCCTTCCTTCCTCCCTCCTTCCTACATTCCTTCCTTCCTCCCTCCCTCCATTCTTCCTTCCTTCCTCGTACTAAGATGAATATTGTATCTTTTTCTTTTTTACTTCACACAGAGCTTGTTTTCCAAGTAGCTTTGTTTACTATACATTCTCCTTCCTTCCTTCCTCCCTCTTCCTTCCTTTCTCCCTTCCCTCCCTCCCTCCAGTTTCGATTTTAAAAAAGTTAGGGAATGGGAGGGGAAAGGGGGGGAGGGAGAGGGAAGGGGCGAGATGAATCCACGAAGTTCAGGTGTCCATTACAACGCCAAATTCAAGACACGAACATTAATTCTATCGTCCTTGTGAACTGGATTGGTGATAAAAGAACTAGTTACACAGCGTGTTGCTTGTTGATCAAAGGGACATAACTCGAGGATAAATTTCATGGACGTTAATTGTACAAAATCCCTCTTGGTGCGAGAACAAACAAACGCACGAAGGGCCACCACTGGGATCTCATGTATTTGATGCTTTTTGCCTCTGACAACAATATTTGTGTGTGAGATAATTAAATTGCTCGCCTTCCAGTAGGAATATGTACACATTTTTTTTCGATACACGAGGTTTTCCTACTTCTGTTTTGTAATCCGAATTCGTTAGTTCCCGAGTATGGTTTGTGTACGCGGGATACATCAATACTCACATCTGTACTTATGAAAGCTAGATACAGCGGTCTCCAGATGTCTTAGTTGTTGCGAGCACGTAACTTTCAATACAAACAAATAATTAGTAGTAAATGGTATTATCATAATCTGTTCGTATCTATGGAGACCGTACCTAATTCGCCCCTTTCCTTCTTTGTAACACTTTTCATCACTTCTCCCTTCACACAATATGAAGGCACAGATGAATCAACGCGTTCATTTATAAGCAGAAATACATAAAAATTAAAATAAAATACTAAAACATTTAATTCAGAACCCCTCACCCCTCCCTTCAAAAAACAAAAACAAACACAAATGAATTGAAAAAAGTTAATACTTGATTTTTTTTTACAGCTTTTGCAAAGTTTGACCAGATCAGAGCTTTTGAAGGACTTGGATTCGTTGGAACCCTGGTGGTGCTATTTTGCACCGTGCTGTACATGTGCGTGCCAAAAGTTTCAGGAAACAAAATACTTGGAATTCTTGACGTATTGGTTTGTTTTGCATCAGGTGAGAATTTTGAATGAATATGTAGGACCAAATGACATATGACAGTCAATCGTAGCTTCTCGGGAAACTTTCCAGTTACCTTCGGAAACAGAAGATTGCCGGAAATTTCCGAAAGATATTGCGATTATTCGAGTTGTTTTAAGCAATGAAATCTTACTATTATCTTTCTATCATCATAATGGTCGTTTCTGAAATAATCACGTTTCGTTTGGATTTTGTTTACATGTAAAATCAAATATATGTTCTTCATTTTAATATTTCGTTTCTGACAATTTTTCAGCTGGTGCCATCATAATTGGTGTTATTATCTTTGGATCGGAACACAGCAATCTGGGCTGGGCCTTCGGACTTTCTACAGCTGGAGGCGTTTTGTTTGCTTTGGCCGGAGTTCTGATTATTCTTGCAATGTGTCGAAAATAAGAACTTGTTCACGTATTCTTCTATAAATCATTGGACATTATATATGATAATCGTACCATTGGGTACACATATCCCAAGATGGCGTTAACCTCAAACGCTTAGTATGTTTACACGCCTAGTTTTACATCAAAAAGCGTTTTAATATAATCTTTTGTAAGGTATTGTCTGGTTAACGATGTTTGGAATGTAATTAACACAGAAATGACAACTATAACACGTATTCACATTGAAATTTTCAATACGACGGGAACACGGTGTCAGCACGTGATATTATGTAAATTATGTAGCAAACAATACATTTATATATAGTCATCTAGCTAATGCCTTACAAAAGCACATTCAAACACTGTTTTGATGCAAAACTAAACGTGCAAACAATCAAGTTTGTCGCCATTTTGCCATGTGGTACGATTATCACATTACTACAGTGATACAGGTTCTCCGAAGTAAAACTCTAAGAGGAAGTAGAATCTCCAGCGAGTAGGATGCGTCCTCGGAGAGTGTTACAGGAAATAGCACCTTAGAGAGTATGCTAATTGGATGACGACACGAAGAATATCATGTGTTTAGTATTTTATCTGATAAATCTGATC
Organism: Ylistrum balloti; assembly: GCF_031769215.1. NCBI lineage: Eukaryota > Metazoa > Mollusca > Bivalvia > Pectinida > Pectinidae > Ylistrum > Ylistrum balloti. The sequence continues at coordinate 153,396 of NW_026782593.1, read as the reverse complement.
GTCAGTATGTGCTTTCACATCACCGTAATACAATCATTGACTGCGAATCTGGCGAAAATCAACTGATGCTAATTAAAACCATTTTTTAAATCTAAATTCATTTGATGATGTGTAATTTTTCATTCCAAATTTTAAACGTGTGATGCCATTTTCACTTCTCTAACAGTACAAGAAGCGTATTCATATCTTAAATATGTTGTACAGAATGTCTGATTAAATAGATATCGATGGATTGATTTTATGTAATTTCTCATCAAAATACGTATCGTAATGCGAATGTCTACCCAAGATACTATTCTAATGCGAATATCTACCCAAAATACTATTCTAATGCGAATGTCTACCCAAGCTACGTATCGTAATGCGAATGTCTACCCAAGATACTATTCTAATGCGAATGTCTACCCAAGCTACGTATCGTAATGCGAATGTCTACCCAAGATACTATTCTAATGCGAATGTCTACCCAAAAAACTATTCTAATGCGAATGTCTACCCAAAATACTATTCTAATGCGAATATCAACCCAGGATACGTATCGTAATGCGAATGTCTACCCAAGATACTATTCTAATGCGAATGTCTACCCAAGCTACGTATCGTAATGCGAATGTCTACCCAAGATACTATTCTAATGCGAATGTCTACCCAAGATACTATTCTAATGCGAATATCTACTCAAGATACGTATTCTAATGCGAATTTCTAATCAAGATATGTAACTTAAGTGTTTATTCAAGATAAGAATAGTATAGTGAGTTTTGTTAAAGATACATCTGATGTGTTTATCGTTTAAATCAAATTAACGAATGTTTGAAAATACGTATTATTTTGTGTGTGTTTTAATCAAGTTACATTTCAAAAAAATATATTGACCAGTTCATCTAAGAAGGTGGTATACCTAAGTACTGAGATATGGATTATCAGTGCATTGTACCTCATTAAAATAATCTTTGCCATCATTTTGGCTAGGTTTTTAAAACTGTATAAGTGAAGAAATTTGAAAATGATAATAAAAGATGAAGAAAATTGTTTTCCGGTATTGTGTGATATTTTAGGCAAAAACATCTTCTATAACGCTTGAAAATTTTATTTTATAATAATGATCAATATCTAATGAGAAAAAATATTGGATTTTGAAAAAAATGGTTAGAAAAAATGCTTCTTTCATCAGGTATGAAAATACAATGTACATTTGTTTGGTTTGTTTACATGTTTGTTTATCAAAGTTTAAAAAAAACTTATAGATAACTGGATGTGTTTCTTTTTTGTTACGTTTAAATCGGAGAACTGCCAACCCAATATTATTGGGATTCGGAATCAAGGAAAAGCTATGCTCAGCCGATTAAATATTGTCAATTTGTCACCTGAACTTTGTGAGTTTGTTTGTGGTACACATAACTGGTCAGTTGCAGAATATATCATTACAGAAATGAGCTAAAGAGGACACACTGCGCTGTATATATGACAAACTGTGCTGCATATATGACACACTGTAAAATATATGACACACTGTATATATGACACTGAACTGTATATATAACACACTGTACTGTATATATGACCTATGACACACTGTATATATGACACACTGTACTGTATAAATGACACACTGTATATATGACACTGAACTGTATATATAACACACTGTACTGTATATATAACACACTGTACTGTATATATGACACACTGTATTGTATATATAACACACTGTACTGTATATTTAACACACTGTATCGTATATATGACACTGAACTGTATATATAACACACTGTATCGTATATATGACACACTGTACTGTATATATGACACACTGTATACATGACACACTGTACTGTATAAATGACACACTGTATATATGACACTGAACTGTATATATAACACACTGTACTGTATATATGACACACTGTACCGTATATATGACACACTGTACTGTATATATGACACACTGTACTGTATATTTAACACACTGTATCGTATATATGACACTCCGTATACATGAAACACTGTACTGTGTATATGACACACTATACCGTATATATGACACACTGTAGTGTATATATAACACACTGTACCGTATATATGACACACTGTATATATGACACACTGTACTGTATATATGACACACTGTACCGTATATATGACACACTGTATATATGACACACTGTACTGTATATATGACACACTTTACCGTATATATGACACACTGTGCCGTATATATGACACACTTTACCGTATATATGACACACTTTACCGTATATATGACACACTGTACCGTATATATGACACACTGTACTGTATATATGACACACTGTACCGTATATATAACACACTGTTCCGTATATATGACACACTTTACCGTATATATGACACACTTTACCGTATATATGACACACTGTACTGTTTATATGACACACTGTACTGTATATATAACACACTGTGCCGTATATATGACACACTTTACCGTATATATGACACACTGTACCGTATATATGACACACTGTACTGTATATATAACACACTTTGACGTATATATGACACACTGTATACATGAAACACTGTACCGTATATATGACACACTGTACTGTATATATGACACACTGTACTGTATATATGACACACTGTATATATGACACACTGTACTGGATATATGACACACTGTACTGTATATATGACACACTGTGCCGTATATATGACACACGGTACCGTATATATGACACACTGCACTGTATATATGACACACTGTACTGTATATATGACACACTGTACCGTATATATAACACACTGTTCCGTATATATGACACACTTTACCGTATATATGACACACTTTACCGTATATATGACACACTTTACCGTATATATGACACACTGTGCCGTATATATGACACACTTTACCGTATATATGACACACTGTACCGTATATATGACACACTGTACTGTATATATGACACACTGTACCGTATATATAACACACTGTTCCGTATATATGACACACTTTACCGTATATATGACACACTTTACCGTATATATGACACACTTTACCGTATATATGACACACTTTACCGTATATATGACACACTGTACTGTTTATATGACACACTGTACTGTATATATAACACACTGTGCCGTATATATGACACACTTTACCGTATATATGACACACTGTACCGTATATATGACACACTGTACTGTATATATAACACACTGTGACGTATATATGACACACTGTATACATGAAACACTGTACCGTATATATGACACACTGTACTGTATATATAACACACTGTACCGTATATATGACACTCTGTATATATGACACACTGTACTGTATATATGACACACTGTACCGTATATATGACACACTGTACTGTATATATGACACACTGTACTGTATATATAACACACTGCACTGTATATATGACACACTGTACTGTATATATGACACACTGTATACATGACACGCTGTACTGTATATATGACACACTGTACCGTATATATGACACACTGTACTGTATATATAACACACTGTGCCGTATATATGACACACTGTATACATGAAACACTGTACCGTATATATGACACACTGTACTGTATATATAACACACTGTACAGTATATATGACACACTGTACTGTATATATGACACACTGTATATATGACAGTATATATGACACACTGTACCGTATATATGACACACTGTATATATGACACACTGTATATATGACACACTGTACTGTATATATGACACACTGTACTGTATATATGACACACTGTACTGTATATATGACACACTGTACCGTATATATGACACACTGTATATATGACACACTGTACTGTATACATGACACACTGTACTGTACTGTATATATGACACACTGTACTGTATATATGACACACTGTACTGTATATATGACACACTGTACTGTATATATGACACACTGTACTGTATATATGACACACTGTACTGTATACATGACACACTGTACTGTATATATGACACACTGCACTGTATATATGACACACTGTACTGTATATATGACACACTGTACTGTATATATGACACACTGTACTGTATATATGACACACTGTACTGGATATATGACACACTGTACTGTATATATGACACACTGTATACATGACACACTGTACCGTATATATGACACACTGTACTGTATACATGACACACTGTACTGTATATATGACACACTGCACTGTATATATGACACACTGTACTGTATATATGACACACTGTACCGTATATATGACACACTGTATATATGACACACTGTACCGTACATATGACACACTGTACTGTATATATGACACACTGTACTGTATATATGACACACTGTACTGTATATATGACACACTGTACCGTATATATGACACACTGTATATATGACACACTGTACTGTATACATGACACACTGTACTGTATATATGACACACTGTACTGTATATATGACACACTGTACTGTATATATGACACACTCTACTGTATACATGACACACTGTACTGTATATATGACACAATGCACTGTATATATGACACACTGTACTGTATATATGACACACTGTACTGTATATATGACACACTGCACTGTATATATGACACACTGTACTGTATATATGACACACTGCACTGTATATATGACACTCTGTATATATGACACACTGTACTGTATATATGACACACTGTACTGTATATATGACACACTGACTTGTATATATAACACACTGTACCGTATATATGACACTCTGTATATATGACACACTGTACTGTATACATGACACACTGTACTGTATATATGACACGCTGTACCGTATATATGACACACTGTACTGTATATATGACACACTGTACCGTATATATGACACACTGTACTGTATATATGACACACTGTACCGTATATATGACACACTGTACTGTATATATGACACACTGTACTGTATATATGACACACTGTACCGTATATATGACACACTGTACTGTATATATGACACACTGTACCGTATATATGACACACTGTACTGTATATATGACACACTGTACTGTATATATGACACACTGTACTGTATATATAACACACTGTACCGTATATATGACACACTGTACTGTATATATAACACACTGTACAGTATATATGACACACTGTACTGTATATATGACACACTGTATACCTGACACACTGTACTGTATATATGACACACTGTACCGTATATATGACACACTGTACCGTATATATGACACACTGTACTGTATATATGACACACTGTACCGTATATATGACACACTGTACTGTATATATGACACACTGTTCTGTTTATATGACACACTGTACTGTATATATGACACACTGTACTGTATATATGACACACTGTACTGTATATATGACACACTGTACTGTATATATGACACACTGTACTGTATATATGACACACTGCACTGTATATATGACACACTGTACTGTATACATGAGACACACTTTCTTGTTGTAACTGGCAAATCGTTTTTACAATCAAAGGCTGATGTGACTTCATAATACACGGAATTCTTTCTAAAACAATAATTTATTGTCGCAAATAACTTTGGTTTCCAATTACGTTACAATGATGAACATTATGGACAGTATACACATGCCGGCGTTTGAACTAATATTGATCATTACAAATCGTCACTCGCACATAGTTCTTCAAATACCTTACCATTATGTGTTTATAGAGATTACTGTTTACTTGAAATGTTCAAATAAATTGATTGGAGTTAATTTCCTTTGCTTGTCGTCATACGTTCTTGTAATAAATAATTGCAACAGATACTAGCAAGAAAATAAATGGTTATCCGTACCAGCAAACCTACAGGAAAATAGATTGTTATCGATACCAGCAAACTAACAAGAAAATAAATTGTTATTAGTACCAGCAAACTAACAAGAAAATAAATGGTTATACGTACCAAGAAACTTATAGGAAAATAAATTGTTATCGATACCAGCAAACTAACAAGAAAATAAATTGTTATTAGTACCAGCAAACTAACAAGAAAATAAATTGTTATCCGTACCAGCAAACTTATAGGAAAATAAATTGTTATCGATACCCGCAAACCTACAGGAAAATAAATTGTTATTAGTACCAGCAAACTAACAAGAAAATAAATTGTTATCGATACCAGCAAACTAACAAGAAAATAAATTGTTATCGATACCAGCAAAGTTATAGGAAAATAATTTTTGCCGAGGTCAGTCAGTCCGTAGGATTATGAATTGTTGTTGGCATCAGCCATTCTACAGGAAAATAAATTGATACCGATGTAGCATGCTATTGTGAAGCATTACATTATTTTCTTACTAATAAACTTTTTCACAAATATTTTAGCTATTCAACGCGGTTCTTCTTTACCATGGGCTTCACCTTACCATACAACACCTGTCAACTTACAGCGAAATAACTTGACATAGATAACACATGCAAACAAATATTGTTATCGGTACTAGCGAACCTGGTATATCTGACCTACATGTAGTACGGTATTTTTAGTAACAGAATTAAAACCCATTCAGTGCTATAAATAGACTCAGTAAAATGACATAGAACACACCCAATGCCACACCACATGCAGTTTCCCACAACATTTCGATATTATAAATCGAAGAGATCCTGGAATGCGCATTTCGTTCTTCAAATCACAGAATTTTTCAACCTTATTTAGAAATCCTTTCGGTATCCCTACGATGCCTTACTTTTAGCTCGGTAGAGCGGTTATATCCACCCTTCAATGAACAGTTTTCCAGCTCGGCAAAGATATATTTTGCACACTTCAAGTAGGGTAAGTAAGTCAAGGTATTAATCTAACGGAGAAGATATACACAAGTAAAGGTATTTTTACATTTTATATGAACTTTCATTTTATATTGATGGAATTTCAAACGATACAGTTTGAATTTGATCAAGAAAATTGATACAATGCACCGTTTTTGTGTTTCCATGGGTAGACGTTGCCATACCAGCCAGGGTTCCACGAGAACCAGTGTCAAGAGAGAAACGCCAAATACAGAAAACATCGCTCAGAAAGAAAGGACGATAGGCAAGTGAGGAAAATGTCGAGATCCCTAACAAAAATGGAGTCACCAGATCTACTTTATTGTCTTCAATGCTCTCTTTATATTTAATAAATTCAATGTAAAGTTGGTTTAGTGATAATACATACCATAATAAAATGTTGATGTTCTTCTACAAAATTTATTTCTCTGTATCAGAATATGACGCTTTTTCCACCCATTTGATTGGTCGTGTGCCATTTCGTTCCATTTGAAAATTTTAGCTTATAAAGACATTACCTCGCAAATAGTTGTGAGTCTGACGTCATAAGCTACATAAGCACTTTTGGCCAGGGAATTTTTTTCCGATAAGGTGAGTATTTTTCGCATCTTTTTAGTATTCTGATTACATGGGTAATTACACTATTGATAGCAGTAAGAGATGCTTTGTATGCAGACGGATACTCAAGCATTTATACTTCTATGTTATATATTAAACTTACAATAATATGAAAAAGCAATTAAGTTTATTTTTAGACCTGATAATAAGCACTATTTATATATGGAAATCCCCGAGCTAAAATAAACCATTTATTTCAAAAATCATCGTGTATATTATCGAATTACTTAAATATCTTTTGTTTGATAGCTAAACTATTTTACACAAATAAACCCATTTAAATAATAACGATTAATATCGTTAAAATAATACCGACAACTGCTAATCAAGCAGCACAATATTGCATTATATCATATTATATTAATATTATGTTATAATATATATTATATTAATATTATATTATATCGATGGCATGTAAAAATGTTTCGTGCAATCATCACATATTTTTAAGATAAATATCGCAACCAATTCCTGAAGACTTGGTTATAAATATTGCGCAAAAAACGACAGGAAGTGATGAATATGCGTACATGTTCCTACTTTGTATATCGCTAATTGTACAACACCAGAGAAATTTATTTGAAGAATAATTTAAACAATTAGCAAAGAAAATAAAAGCATTTCAGGACGCGTGCTGTTTTATTTGTACATACGATTTTCAATCTAATATGAAATTATGAAAAGTCTTGGAGTTTTCTTTACATATAATTGAACGAATTTTTTTTTCGAGAAATAACGCTCTCTGGAGACGTTTGAAGCAATGAGAACCTAGGCCCATTCAGATCCGTTCAGTTGGTGTGCGTTGGTAAAAATTTATAATGGTCGTTTTTACACTCAAAACAGAGTTATTCATTTAATTCACTTGCTACTATTTAGCGGATTAAATGGTTTCAATTATGCTTACGTTTAACAAGCATCAACCTGACAACTTTTCATATATTCCTGTAGTATAAATGTCGATATATGATAACTATAGATTGTGATAACTTGTGCCTAATTTCATTTAAGAGATCGATCATAGATGCATGGATACTTTACAAATTTGATGTTTTTGATACATACGTGTTGTTTCATCAGAGCACACGTGATGCATATTAGTTACACGTACATTTGCCGTTTGATATAAGGTCTTGGTATCTTATTTACATACACGTTCACTAGATTCAAATTTCATTTATCTGTAAGTGCGCACGTGACTTTTCAAAAGTTTTTTTTTAAAGTACAGGTGTGTGATGCATATAAATTTAGGTGTTATTTTTTGTGTTAAAAGACACATTGAAGTTATTCACAGAAAGGAATATTACGTTTTTGTGAACTAAAGTTCAAACCCAAGAAATAATCTGATAATATTGATGGTTTTACAGTCTGTAGATTATTTGGTAACCAGAATTAACACATAATGTGAGGTAGGTAGCTTCTTTACATGTCTAGACATCCATAATACTACACCACAATATACTACGTAACAAGGGGCAACTACATACAGAAATTTCATAACGAAGTTATAGTTTTTACAGTCTCGTTAAATTGTTTAATTATGTTTCTAAATCTGGAAACTATCCGAAGTCTTGGTCAAAAGGTAATATGATACCTGTTTTAAAAAAGGTGATAGGAACAATACTAATAGCGATAGAGGTATAACTTTAATAAGTTGTTTAGGTAAACTTTTTACATCAATTTTGAATAATAGGTTGATTGTTTTTGACACGGTGTATTCAAAACTGAGCGATGTTCAGTTTGGATTTAAGAAAAATATGTCAACGGTTGATGCTATATTTGTGCTACATACTTTAATAAGCAAAACGCTGTAAACATAAGAAATGGTTATATTGTTGCTTTATTGATTACAAAAAAAACATTCGACTTTGTTAACAGACAGAACTTATGGTTTAAACTTATTAAAGAGGGTGTAGAAGGCAAAATGTTAGCTATAATACGTTCACTTTATAATGATGTTAAAATACTGTGTGAAATATAATAATAATATATCAGATTTCTTCGATTGTAAGAATGGATTGTTTCAAGGGGAAAGTTTATCCCCGATAATGTTTTCTATGTATATTAATGACTGCGAGATGAGTTTTTTAACTAATGATTGTCCTGCAATTGAATTACAAACTATTAGTCTTTTCTTACTGATGTACGCAGATGACAAGGTGCTTTTAGCTGAGACTGCAGAAGGGCTACAAAAAATGTAAGATTCATTATTGAAATACACAAACGAATGGGGTTTAACAGTTAATACTGATAAAACTACAGATTTAGTTTTTAGAAACGGTGGAAAATTAAGAAAAGAAGACCAATGGTTTTATAATGGATGTGCACTAGGAAATGTGGATGAGTTTAATTATTTAGGTGTCTTATTAAATTTCAATGGAAAATTCAGAAAAACGCAAAAAAAATTTGCGGAACAGGGTAAGAAAGCGCTTTCTGCAGTATCAAATGTTTGTAAGAAAAATTATTTTAATATAGAAACACAACTTCATGTTTTTGATACATATGTAGCTAGTATTTTAACTTATGGATGTGAAGTCTGGGGATTACATAAATCACCGGACATTGAAAATTTACATTTAAATTTTTGTAAAAAATTGTTAGGTGTAAAAAGAAGCACACCAAATTTCATGGTTTATTACGAGCTGGGTAGACTACCTTTGGGTTATGTTAGAAATTTAAGAATGTTTAAGTATTGGTTTAAAATAAGAAACTCTGATAATTGTATTTTAAGTGCTTGTTATCAGGAAATGGTTAATAATGGGAATGGGTGGTTTGATTTTATAAGGAATGAATTATTTCAGATGGGATTATGGTATATGTTGCAAAATGGTAATCCGGTAGGTAGGGATATAGATATTATGAAGTGTAGAATGTACGATATGTTTCAGCAAGAATGTAAAGAAAAGATTGAGACTTCTACAAAATGTATTTTGTATAAATATGTATGTGATAGATTTTGTTTACAGAATTATTTGACCAAACCAATCGGTTGTAATTATTTGAAAGAAATACCTAAAATTCGTATGTCTTCGCATAAGTTGAACATTGAGGTTGGTCATTTTAGTAATGTTGATCGTAATCCTAGAGAATGTACATAATGCAATTGTGGTGATTTTTGTCCGGTGTGATTTTTCAATTTTGTACAAATTTACGAGGATAGGATCTGATCTGGTCACACTGGATTTGGTTCAGTTGCCTAAAAGTTGGTACCTGTGTACGATGTGCGTCAAAATTGCAATTGAAGCCTGGGAAACACCCATGGTTTAGTGCTTTATTTAGCAACTTTGACGATCTGTAAAAAAGTAATAGGTGACACATTTCAAATATGTATATATTTTTTTGATAATTGGTATTTGGAGATCGCTCATTTGAGATAACCTTTCTGAATTCATCGAAGTAGAAAAACTATTTTTCTATTTTACTTTTGGTCACCTTTAGGTCGAATCAGGCGGTAACACGGCATACCTGGTTTTAAGTAAACAATCAACATTTACGCTAACCGCTCCTTGATTATACATTTGGAAAATAATGTCATTTCCAATTGATTAAGATTTGCCTTCAAGTCATTCGACTCAAATAAAGTTTTTTTCTGAATGACACATTTAAAGATTTATAACGTTGTAATATCAACAAGAATTTTTAGAATAAAAATATTCTTGATTGAAACTTGAAGGGATTCTTTATTTAACTGATTACTAAAATTAGTCCTCGGTTGTATAATATAATAATTTCTGGTATAAAATGTGCGTCCTCACCACTAACCCTCTATTTCAACGTCACTTTGTGAATAGTATTTGTACACATGAATACAGAGCTCGCTCTCTCTCTTAAGACAATGTCAAAATTTCATGTTAAAAATTCAATTTAGAAAAGTCATCATATGCTATATATATATATATATGTATATTAACAGGAAAGGGCATTTATAATTGCGCCCAATTCATTTGTTTTTTAGCAATAAAATATAGTCAAACCAAACTAAAAATCACCTCACATACGGATACCTTATTTACAGTAAAACGTGGGGTTCAAGCTGGTGTAAACAGTTTCACTGGAAACCACCCACATTCAGATTTCTTGGAAGCTGTGTATGTTTGTAGTACTCTAAATGGCAATATAAAAGATACACTTGGATGTTTTAAGATTAAACAAGTCCAAGTGGTCCACATGTTCACCAACTTTGATAAATTCTTAATTTGTAACCTTCACGAAACATAATTTTATTGATTGTTTTTTTGTTTTGTTATATTGGTATAGAAATAGTTCGTTATTTATATAATTATTTGATCATTATAAGGTGCACATATGGTCTATCATTAACTGTATAAAACAAATTAATTCCATAATGTAGAAATAGCCTGGACAATATGTTTTTTTCTCTTAAATTTCTTTCCAATCTTAAATATCTATTGTTTTTTTATAGCATTTGAATAATACTTTTCATTGAAAATATTGTTATAATATTTGATGGCAAATATGGTTATCATAAAAGAACCTATGGAATATCAATCCACCCCATCAACAGCATAACAATGTATTAGCCGCCAATAAGCCTATGCCTCTTAGATATCCAAATACATTAGCAATAGTTGTTTAACAGGGACTAAAATAAAAACAATATTTTACAACATTTTATTGCACTTTTAATAGTTCGATATGAGAATTTATGAAGTACGTCTTTAAGAAGAAGTACAGACTAATCACTATTTAAAGATGCAGTCATTTTTCAAAAATGTTTTAAAAGTGATGAGAGGAATCCAGTTGGTGTCAGAGAGGTAGCATCGTGTCTGAATCCAGCAGATGTACTTGAATCTGATACACCTTGCACAAATAGTGTCAGTTCCATCTGTAGATAGCTGTGTCCATATGTTTAAAAACTCCAAAGGCGATTTACAATTTGTTTGCAAAGTGTGCCCTCTCAACTCTTCCTCTCTTTGCACGTCTGACCCTCTTACTAAACAGTTGCAATGTCTTTACCCCAGGACGGAGACACAGCAATCAAATCGTCCAAAGATGTATACCTTTGCTTGGTTGTAGGACTGTGTGTCTCGGTAACCTAAAATGCTACATAGTTATTAGTGGAAACGTAATGCAGTTTTCTCAAAGGTCACCCAAACCAGAAAAGTCAATGAGTAGAGAACAGGCAATTAGTTTACCTTACAGAAATATCGATATTTATACCATTTACATCCAAGATATTATGTTATTACTTTCATTAATAGAAAACATTAACTATACTATGCGAATCCTTTCAAAACTATTGCAATATAGGCTATTACAAGGTATGCCTTTTCCCATATCATATATAATATTAAATAGTAATACATGCAAGAAATGTTTTTCAGAAATTTACTTTTTCGATTTTCTCTTTATAGACTCTTGGGTGTTCCATACAGCTGTTAGTACTGTGAGTAGACATCATTACAAGTAAGTGCAATTGAACAAAATCAAATATGTGATGTTAAGGTTTTTTTTCTTGTATCACACCAAATTTTAAAAATCTTATTTGAATCACATGTATAGTATTTCAGACTAAGCTTCATAATCGTCGTCCTTTTTGTGAATGGAAAATTTCGTGAATAAATCACGAATAAATGAAAATATCTCCCTCGCGGAAATATCAGTCGATAAAATATATCTTGGATGTAATATATGGATAATTTAGTATTTATCGCCTTGAAAACGAGATTGCAGCTTGTTGACCACAATTAAATTCTTTCTTACGTCAATTGCAGTTATCTAAGTCTATTTGTGAAAAAGACATCTAATTATTGATGCCGTTATGACAAAAGAGTAAAACCAGTCAATGCAAAAAAAAAAAAAAAAATTCTAAGAATATTTATCTTCTGTCAAGGAATAAAAATCTGCGTATCTATTACTTAGACACTTAGGCGATGAAACTGTGTTATACGCAAGCTGTTTTATTTCAGGTAGAGTTGTCCGGGCAGTTTCCGTGCCATGCGGAACTGTATGTTCCTGCGGATATCGGTGGTGGTTGCTGTAATCAGCCACTCTGTTATAACGACAGAAGGATACATAACAGGGGTAATAAATATTTCACGCATTTCAATCGTTCCCTTCATCATGTCAATATCATATGATGACATGTTGATTTCTTAACATATGGATTTTGACTTAGCTCGGTTTAACAAAAACATTTTGAGTCATTTAAACAAAATTCTGGATCAACAAATTTCAACTAAAGGTTATTCTCTGACAACGAGAAATAGTAAATCGCCACTGCAGGATTGGCATAACGCAAGGTACATGGAGCTAATACAGCATAATTATATAACGATTATGTTTTAAATAAGTTTTCTTTTTTTTTTCTTTTGAAAATCGAATACAAGATGTTTTCTGTATTTTCCCATGGTCCCACCGAGTTTGAGATTACGATTACGACTGTTTATAACAATATCATCTATCACTTATTTGCAAGGACAATAAAAAAGACTGTCAAATAAGGATAAAGGATGTATAATGAAGAAAACTATCCGGAACCGTTCCTCTTTCTTTTAGAAAGTTGTACAAAGTTGAAATGTACAGAAGGGACGAGATTGCTCGGTAAAGCCTGTTTCACATCAGTCTTACGACAGCCGTACGGGAAATTTTTTTGACAAATCGCAGGACTTCATGCGGACTCCCTACTACTGCCGTACAAATTCGCAACGCCGCAGTCGTCGCAAGCTGGGTTTTCAACATGCTCATTTTCCTCGCGATTTTTGGAGTTGACACGGCAACTGTACGGTTGCCACTTGGCAACTGTATGGCTACCTTGAGACCATCGCATATCAATCGTACGATTTTATACTTGCGTTTGTCCTGCGAAGGATGCACGGTGATCGTACGAACATCTTGCGGCTGACTTGCAAATGCCTTTCGTCTGGTGAATGTCTATCTAAAGACTACTGCGGAACGTACGAACAACGTATAAATTCGCACGGCTGTCCAGCAAATGTCTTGCAAAAAGTTAGCGTCATCCCTCCTCTTTTAAAAAGTTTTTCTGTCTTGTTCGTCATCAATCGCTGTCGAGAGCTCAGGAAGAGAAGGTCATGCCTCCAAAACAAAGATCTCAGAAGGGAAAGGGGAAGGTTCCGATTGCTGAACCTCCCCCATGGAACCCGAGACAACCGAGGTACAACCAAGCCTGGATTCAGATGAAGAAGGCACGTGCTTGTGCAGGAGTGACAAAATATGCCTATACTTCACAGCACGAGAATCCACTTGTGCAGTGGTCTAGCGAACATCCAGAGTTTTATCAAAAACGTCATCGGAGATACGCCGACAGGCAGTATAAGGACAAGCAACTAGAAATCATAGCTGCACAACTGAATGAGCCCGGTAAGTTTGTAATTTTTACCTTTACCTTCTACCTAGGTATTAATATAATCTTGTGATATTAAGTTTGGCGTCACGGAAAAGCAGATCGACCATGTGTAAACTGTGTGTCTACGTTGATTTCATGTTCGAATGTACCTAGAGACTTTTACGCAAAATAAGTAGTTTTACTAGATATGTATCGATTTGTTTCGTGTCATTTCCCCCCACAATGATAGCCAAAATGTGATATAATCCTTGGTATAATGAATTCATTTTTATTTCTGTTCACAGCGGAAAAGATCATTGGATGGTTTCGCAACCAGAGAACAGCTGGTGTACACGCACAAATCTGGACAAGAGGAGATAATTCCTCCACCTAATTGCGATTGCACGAACACAATACAGCTGTCTTGCAAATTCGTGCTTGCCGTGCGGTGGTCGTAAGAAACCTTGCAAATTCTTACGGCAGTATTTCGGGTGCCTTGAGAATTTGTGCGGCAGCCTCACGATAACCGCATGACAGCCGTGTGAACACGTCGCTTTGTTTTTTTTTTTCGTACGATCAATCTGCGAACACCGTACGGTTCGTGAGTCAACCGTGCAAACAACGTACGGAGACCGCTTTGCAAATCTGCAGTATGTGCGACGGGTGCGAATAGGTAGCGATTGTGTTTGCGGCGGAAGTCGTATGACGAAAAAATCGCACGACTGATGTGAAACAGGCTTTAGTAGATCGTTAACCTACGTAATCTCAATTGCACATTCGAGAAAGACTATGATGTCGTGGTTTTGTCCTTAGAAAATAAATTTTACCCTAATTGCTATGGAAAGCATGCGACGGACTTCCCCTCTGTTCAGTGAGGTAACCGGTGAGGTGGACCTCGCCTCAAAATTGCTCTGGCTATTCACAGGACGATAAACCTAACTAACAAACCAGCAAACATATTGTTGATACAGGATAGGACGAATAATATACTTTACTTTGGTTTTATATTGCTTAACGTTCTATCAACAGCTGTGTATGCGGGGTGAGTGTATATGCGAGGTGGATGTATATAAAGTAGGCTGCGATCCTTTCCAACATTATAGTGCTCAAACACTCAAGAATACTATAAAGGGCGTCCAGCAGTTCATTTCACTCGGTCTTATTATATGGACGAGCAAACATGTTTTTGCTCGGCCCTAACACTGAACGTTTAGCATTTTTATTTAACTACCATTTTAAAGACTCTTGCATGACTCGACCAGGTAACAGAGCACAGATCCAACTTAACAGGGTCGAACGCTCAAATTAAGACCAAAAGTGAGGCTGAGTCAAGGGAGACCTTGTTTTTCAAATAGAAGAGAAATGATCAAATCCAAGTTTAATCGCTTCTAGTGAATAATGCTATGGGAACACAATCTGACTGAACTCCGGTGATATCATCTACACAACAAACACCGACCTGTTGTAATAATGAAAACAAAACGTTCAATGTTACTTATTATTGCAAAAATTATTGGTTAACAATCAGTTTTATTCTTTTCATTATAGACTATTCTTGACAAGGATGGATTTCCTGCTTCATGCAAAGGTAATGTGAAGACTAGGTAACACATCTAACTTTAATTGAATATTTTTGATATCATGTTTAACGGAGGATATTTTTTTGCGACAATATTTGAAAATTAGCAATGGCTTATATATTGTTGTAAGAGACACTTTGGGAGTAGTTTTGTCTTTGCAAAATAAATAATAATAAAAAAATAAGTTGTCTTGGATATCTACTAAATAATTTTAAGAAAAGATATTCGAAAGAAGTATCTTAAATGTTGTGTCCTGAATGTGTAAGCAACAGTTTACAAGTAAAAACAGATATTACTACTATGTAAGCACAGAGAAAAAAACTGATAATCTCAATCTTTAAATATAACTTATTTGTTTAAAATAATAAAAAAATGACGTCATAATCGGAAAAGAATCCGTGATTTTTTGTCCTTAATTGGTCTGAAGGAACAGTTACTATTGATACATTATAACTATAAATGAAGTTATTATTTTCCTCTTTGAAAAATAACTTTGAATGATCTTAACAAAGTTATATTTTCGATGAAAAGTACAACAGTACATTTCTTTTCTCTGAAATATAAGACATGTGTTTTAAAGAGATGCTAGAAACTATGAAATGAAAATTGCAATCATGAATTATACTTTCATATCTTTTTATCCTGCTTATGCTCTTGATACGGCTAACGACTAGCAAATAGTGAATTTGACTTTATGCATCACTTGCAGAGCTTTCCCAACATGACTTAAGCTTTTATACCGATGCAAGAAGGAGAGATGGAACAATCATCCATGTTAAAACTGAAGAAGTTTCAATCAAATTGGAGAATGGTATTTGCATGTTAGTTATCAGGTTGTTTTCTGATAATGAACCGAGAGTCAACGACATGTCCCAAAAAGGTAAAATCTTGTTTGTCCAGTATTTTAATAGCTTTTTGATTGTGTTATTGAGATTAGTTCATTTACAGAAATGTGTAACCAATGTGTACCCGTTTAATATTGTAGCCATAAAACTATTCAAAGAATTTGAAGGTCCTTATGCAAATAATTATAACGTAATCTAATGATTTTGAAATAGTTATATCCTAACTTGAGTTCAAACAGGATGAATGTTCTGTTGATTGAACGTTTTATGGACATGTTCGGTAAGAGGCAGGTGCAATAAGACGTACTTGATGTTTTGTAGGTGCACTTTCAGCTGTACAAGGTGAGTTTCATTTTAAAGAATGCAGATATGCCAAATGTTAAAAGACCTATGAAAACAGATGAATTAATCTTGTGACAAGTCAAAAGTTTTGATGACTAACAACTTTTTGAAAGACATACTACATTTTAAAGGGGCGAATATAGATATAAAAATTGAAAAGAAAACGATAGGTCAGTGTACTCGTCATTTTGCTGAACTTTCGTAGTACTCGTAATGTATTTTGGTGCTCTTTTTACTCTAAAATATCATCTTTTTCATAATGTTGATACTATGTGTTATGTGCTGTTTGTAAGCATTCACTACCATCTGTTACTTCTTTATTTAACACCTGGTATTGTTTTCTTAACACAAATAATTACACACATTCTTCAAACATAAAAAAGGTTTTCGATTTCTCTCCCGTTAAAGTATTATAACCATCGTTATTTAAAGTAAGCTTAATGTATAGAATAAAACAATGTTGCAAAGTCATTAATAAATAATTATCATTTCTGATATTCTGAAATTTTTAATCACAAGAAGATAACATTCCATAAAAAGTTTATATGTCAAGAAAAAATTTGTATAAGAGACAGAGTGCTAGATATAATCCTTTGAAAAAAATCATCAAATGAAATATGAAATAAAATAATGTTGCAATATAATACATAATGATCATTTTTATATTCTTAACTTTATAAATTACATGAAGACAACATCCACATAATGACAGTAAAATCAAAGAAATCAAAACATATTCTGTAATATTCATAAATGTATGAATAATTCAGCAAAAGATATCTGCATGGTTTCATGAAATAACGTTGATATTTCAAATGCAATAAGACGATATACATTAACAATTTTTCAACTGTTCAAAGTTGCTGAATTATCTCCCTTTCAATGTATATGAAAGACTGAAATGTTTAAAAAATCAAAATGCTACAAAGAATAGAGAAAATAAGTTTATGTGCCATAAAAAAAAAAATCTGATAGAGAGAACAAATATAAACAGAGTTCTAAATATAATCCTTTGAAAAAAAGACATATAAGATAAAATAATATTGCTAAATAATTGATAAATAATGAGCATTTCTGATATTCTGAAGCTTATGAACAAGAAGACATCATTCAGATCAAAATAAAAATCTATGTACCACGGTAAAAGCTGATAGAGGGAAATAGATGTTAGATATTATCATTTGAAAAAACCATCAAATGAGACTGGAAAGAAATTATCATTTTAAAAGATGAAACCAACTGCATAAAAAGGCGTCACTTCAAGTCATTATCTTATATCGAAATGTTCCTAATGATGAGACAAGCTAGGAAAATGACATATGAAAACGAGTTCATCGCATAATCTATCTTTCTAACGAGAAATTAGATCGGCCAGATCTGGATTTTTTTCGAAAACGGTGCTTTCGGTATCAATATATATATATATATATAACAGAACAGAATCAACAACTCCGATGTTTCCTTATGTGTAAAAGGTGATTTGCCAGCTGCAGTAGGAACAAGTCCTGCTGTACACGACATAAGTTTGGAATCAGAAGAGAAAGTTAAAACTAAAGCTAAAACTGAAGTTGCTATGACAGCTAATTTTAGTGAATTTGAATTGCCATTTGTAAATTCGTATTAAAATCACGTATGGACAGAAAATTTATCTTTTTAATGTATATTACACAGCACGCCAGAGTGACATCACAGAACGTCAGTGTGCCATCGATGATATCAGAACCACCGACAATTCCACGGCGGTACTAAGCACTGACTGGCCAATCAATGCTGTGAAGAATTGGCGCAACAAACGTCGTAATGGTAAGAAAACAAATTTCGTCCTGTTTAATTTCTTTCTCTTTGATTTGGCATGTTATGAGAAAATAAAATCTGACAGTCCCACGAACAGTCAGGATCATTTTGAAGCGGAGTCTTCTTTAAGTAATTGTTGACAACCTCATTGAACAACATGATTAATTCCCATCACATGCCGACGAGAGTAATTAGTGAAACCTTTTGGCCAAAGGGACTTATGCTGTATAGGAATAAGAATCAGAGAAAAGAGTTAATATTTTGAGCAAGAAACTGATGTGAAATAGACTATAGGTGTAAAAAGATATACGTTAGCATTAGTTGTTATTTCATTGATAATACTTATCAAAGACACAACTCAATTTGATATCATGAGACAATATAAAAATATAAGTGGGAGAATAAGAAAACAGAGTTTTAGAGAGTATCTTAAAGAGAGCGAAAAGAATGAGTTTAAGAAGCAAACACAGAAATGATGAATGTATTGTAAAAAGCAGAAGATCCAAAATTGGTTTCAGTTATCAACCTTAGCATTTCAATTTTCAAACATACACAACTATAATCATTCAGACATCCGTTGATTGTTTTTGGATTTGCTTTCTATTGCAATAATCGACAAAATTGATATGAAAACAAGTTCATAGCAGGATCTTTCTTTCTGACAAGAAATTAGATTGGCTCGATCCGGATTATCTTCGAACATAGTGTTATCGGTATATGTATATATAAAACAAAACAGAAACAACAACTCCGATGTTTCGATACATGTAAAAGCTGCTTTGCCAGCTGCAGTAGGAACACGTCGTGCTTTACACGGCAAAAGTTTGGAATCAGAAGAGAATGTTAAAACTAAAGCTGAAAAGCAAGAAAGCGATGATTTGACAACAGGTGAAGCCAAGAATGTAAAATTAAGAGAAAACAAATTAATACCCTTATGAGAGTGTAATATGATAAAAATCATATTCAGAACAATCCTACTGGATTGTTACGACTGTGAAAGCAATACAATCTTGTCAGTAAATATCCATTCCAATAGTTAGAAAATGTACACCTTACATGAAAGAACTGCATCAAAATCTAAAGAACATGTAGAGTTAAAGTTAACACCACCTGTCGATATCTCTGCAAATATTGCCGTAAGAGACTCTATAAGTTTATTCTATAAAGATTTCAATACAATGTTCTTTTCATTTGTTCATATACAGACAGACTGAAGTTGTTATGACAGGTAATTTTAGTGAATTTGAATTGCCATTTGTAAATTCGTATTAAAATCACGTATGGACAGAAAATTTATCTTTTTAATGTATATTACACAGCACGCCAGAGTGACATCACAGAACGTCAGTGTGCCATCGATGATATCAGAACCACCGACAATTCCACGGCGGTACTAAGCACTGACTGGCCAATCAATGCTGTGAAGAATTGGCGCAACAAACGTCGTAATGGTAAGAAAACAAATTTCGTCCTGTTTAATTTCTTTCTCTTTGATTTGGCATGTTATGAGAAAAATAAAATCTGACAGTCCCACGAACAGTCAGGATCATTTTGAAGCGGAGTCTTCTTTAAGTAATTGTTGACAACCTCATTGAACAACCTGATTAATTCCCATCACATGCCGACGAGAGTAATTAGTGAAACCTTTTGGCCAAAGGGACTTATGCTGTATAGGAATAAGAATCAGAGAAAAGAGTTAATATTTTGAGCAAGAAACTGATGTGAAATAGACTATAGGTGTAAAAAGATATACGTTAGCATTAGTTGTTATTTCATTGATAATACTTATCAAAGACACAACTCAATTTGATATCATGAGACAATATAAAAATATAAGTGGGAGAATAAGAAAACAGAGTTTTAGAGAGTATCTTAAAGAGAGCGAAAAGAATGAGTTTAAGAAGCAAACACAGAAATGATGAATGTATTGTAAAAAGCAGAAGATCCAAAATTGGTTTCAGTTATCAACCTTAGCATTTCAATTTTCAAACATACACAACTATAATCATTCAGACATCCGTTGATTGTTTTTGGATTTGCTTTCTATTGCAATAATCGACAAAATTGATATGAAAACAAGTTCAT
This sequence comes from Ylistrum balloti, assembly GCF_031769215.1. Taxonomy (NCBI): domain Eukaryota; kingdom Metazoa; phylum Mollusca; class Bivalvia; order Pectinida; family Pectinidae; genus Ylistrum; species Ylistrum balloti. Next base: position 132,008 of record NW_026782593.1, on the reverse strand, counting down.
AGCAGGATCTTTCTTTCTGACAAGAAATTAGATTGGCTCGATCCGGATTATCTTCGAACACAGTGTTATCGGTATATGTATATATAAAACAAAACAGAAACAACAACTCCGATGTTTCGATACATGTAAAAGCTGCTTTGCCAGCTGCAGTAGGAACACGTCGTGCTTTACACGGCAAAAGTTTGGAATCAGAAGAGAATGTTAAAACTAAAGCTGAAAAGCAAGAAAGCGATGATTTGACAACAGGTGAAGCCAAGAATGTAAAATTAAGAGAAAACAAATTAATACCCTTATGAGAGTGTAATATGATAAAAATCATATTCAGAACAATCCTACTGGATTGTTACGACTGTGAAAGCAATACAATCTTGTCAGTAAATATCCATTCCAATAGTTAGAAAATGTACACCTTACATGAAAGAACTGCATCAAAATCTAAAGAACATGTAGAGTTAAAGTTAACACCACCTGTCGATATCTCTGCAAATATTGCCGTAAGAGACTCTATAAGTTTATTCTATAAAGATTTCCATACAATGTTCTTTTCATTTGTTCATATACAGACAGACTGAAGTTGTTATGACAGGTAATTTTAGTGAATTTGAATTGCCATTTGTAAATTCGTATTAAAATCACGTATGGACAGAAAATTTATCTTTTTAATGTATATTACACAGCACGCCAGAGTGACATCACAGAACGTCAGTGTGCCATCGATGATATCAGAACCACCGACAATTCCACGGCGGTACTAAGCACTGACTGGCCAATCAATGCTGTGAAGAATTGGCGCAACAAACGTCGTAATGGTAAGAAAACAAATTTCGTCCTGTTTAATTTCTTTCTCTTTGATTTGGCATGTTATGAGAAAATAAAATCTGACAGTCCCACGAACAGTCAGGATCATTTTGAAGCGGAGTCTTCTTTAAGTAATTGTTGACAACCTCATTGAACAACATGATTAATTCCCATCACATGCCGACGAGAGTAATTAGTGAAACCTTTTGGCCAAAGGGACTTATGCTGTATAGGAATAAGAATCAGAGAAAAGAGTTAATATTTTGAGCAAGAAACTGATGTGAAATAGACTATAGGTGTAAAAAGATATACGTTAGCATTAGTTGTTATTTCATTGATAATACTTATCAAAGACACAACTCAATTTGATATCATGAGACAATATAAAAATATAAGTGGGAGAATAAGAAAACAGAGTTTTAGAGAGTATCTTAAAGAGAGCGAAAAGAATGAGTTTAAGAAGCAAACACAGAAATGATGAATGTATTGTAAAAAGCAGAAGATCCAAAATTGGTTTCAGTTATCAACCTTAGCATTTCAATTTTCAAACATACACAACTATAATCATTCAGACATCCGTTGATTGTTTTTGGATTTGCTTTCTATTGCAATAATCGACAAAATTGATATGAAAACAAGTTCATAGCAGGATCTTTCTTTCTGACAAGAAATTAGATTGGCTCGATCCGGATTATCTTCGAACACAGTGTTATCGGTATATGTATATATAAAACAAAACAGAAACAACAACTCCGATGTTTCGATACATGTAAAAGCTGCTTTGCCAGCTGCAGTAGGAACACGTCGTGCTTTACACGGCAAAAGTTTGGAATCAGAAGAGAATGTTAAAACTAAAGCTGAAAAGCAAGAAAGCGATGATTTGACAACAGGTGAAGCCAAGAATGTAAAATTAAGAGAAAACAAATTAATACCCTTATGAGAGTGTAATATGATAAAAATCATATTCAGAACAATCCTACTGGATTGTTACGACTGTGAAAGCAATACAATCTTGTCAGTAAATATCCATTCCAATAGTTAGAAAATGTACACCTTACATGAAAGAACTGCATCAAAATCTAAAGAACATGTAGAGTTAAAGTTAACACCACCTGTCGATATCTCTGCAAATATTGCCGTAAGAGACTCTATAAGTTTATTCTATAAAGATTTCCATACAATGTTCTTTTCATTTGTTCATATACAGACAGACTGAAGTTGTTATGACAGGTAATTTTAGTGAATTTGAATTGCCATTTGTAAATTCGTATTAAAATCACGTATGGACAGAAAATTTATCTTTTTAATGTATATTACACAGCACGCCAGAGTGACATCACAGAACGTCAGTGTGCCATCGATGATATCAGAACCACCGACAATTCCACGGCGGTACTAAGCACTGACTGGCCAATCAATGCTGTGAAGAATTGGCGCAACAAACGTCGTAATGGTAAGAAAACAAATTTCGTCCTGTTTAATTTCTTTCTCTTTGATTTGGCATGTTATGAGAAAATAAAATCTGACAGTCCCACGAACAGTCAGGATCATTTTGAAGCGGAGTCTTCTTTAAGTAATTGTTGACAACCTCATTGAACAACATGATTAATTCCCATCACATGCCGACGAGAGTAATTAGTGAAACCTTTTGGCCAAAGGGACTTATGCTGTATAGGAATAAGAATCAGAGAAAAGAGTTAATATTTTGAGCAAGAAACTGATGTGAAATAGACTATAGGTGTAAAAAGATATACGTTAGCATTAGTTGTTATTTCATTGATAATACTTATCAAAGACACAACTCAATTTGATATCATGAGACAATATAAAAATATAAGTGGGAGAATAAGAAAACAGAGTTTTAGAGAGTATCTTAAAGAGAGCGAAAAGAATGAGTTTAAGAAGCAAACACAGAAATGATGAATGTATTGTAAAAAGCAGAAGATCCAAAATTGGTTTCAGTTATCAACCTTAGCATTTCAATTTTCAAACATACACAACTATAATCATTCAGACATCCGTTGATTGTTTTTGGATTTGCTTTCTATTGCAATAATCGACAAAATTGATATGAAAACAAGTTCATAGCAGGATCTTTCTTTCTGACAAGAAATTAGATTGGCTCGATCCGGATTATCTTCGAACACAGTGTTATCGGTATATGTATATATAAAACAAAACAGAAACAACAACTCCGATGTTTCGATACATGTAAAAGCTGCTTTGCCAGCTGCAGTAGGAACACGTCGTGCTTTACACGGCAAAAGTTTGGAATCAGAAGAGAATGTTAAAACTAAAGCTGAAAAGCAAGAAAGCGATGATTTGACAACAGGTGAAGCCAAGAATGTAAAATTAAGAGAAAACAAATTAATACCCTTATGAGAGTGTAATATGATAAAAATCATATTCAGAACAATCCTACTGGATTGTTACGACTGTGAAAGCAATACAATCTTGTCAGTAAATATCCATTCCAATAGTTAGAAAATGTACACCTTACATGAAAGAACTGCATCAAAATCTAAAGAACATGTAGAGTTAAAGTTAACACCACCTGTCGATATCTCTGCAAATATTGCCGTAAGAGACTCTATAAGTTTATTCTATAAAGATTTCCATACAATGTTCTTTTCATTTGTTCATATACAGACAGACTGAAGTTGTTATGACAGGTAATTTTAGTGAATTTGAATTGCCATTTGTAAATTCGTATTAAAATCACGTATGGACAGAAAATTTATCTTTTTAATGTATATTACACAGCACGCCAGAGTGACATCACAGAACGTCAGTGTGCCATCGATGATATCAGAACCACCGACAATTCCACGGCGGTACTAAGCACTGACTGGCCAATCAATGCTGTGAAGAATTGGCGCAACAAACGTCGTAATGGTAAGAAAACAAATTTCGTCCTGTTTAATTTCTTTCTCTTTGATTTGGCATGTTATGAGAAAATAAAATCTGACAGTCCCACGAACAGTCAGGATCATTTTGAAGCGGAGTCTTCTTTAAGTAATTGTTGACAACCTCATTGAACAACATGATTAATTCCCATCACATGCCGACGAGAGTAATTAGTGAAACCTTTTGGCCAAAGGGACTTATGCTGTATAGGAATAAGAATCAGAGAAAAGAGTTAATATTTTGAGCAAGAAACTGATGTGAAATAGACTATAGGTGTAAAAAGATATACGTTAGCATTAGTTGTTATTTCATTGATAATACTTATCAAAGACACAACTCAATTTGATATCATGAGACAATATAAAAATATAAGTGGGAGAATAAGAAAACAGAGTTTTAGAGAGTATCTTAAAGAGAGCGAAAAGAATGAGTTTAAGAAGCAAACACAGAAATGATGAATGTATTGTAAAAAGCAGAAGATCCAAAATTGGTTTCAGTTATCAACCTTAGCATTTCAATTTTCAAACATACACAACTATAATCATTCAGACATCCGTTGATTGTTTTTGGATTTGCTTTCTATTGCAATAATCGACAAAATTGATATGAAAACAAGTTCATAGCAGGATCTTTCTTTCTGACAAGAAATTAGATTGGCTCGATCCGGATTATCTTCGAACACAGTGTTATCGGTATATGTATATATAAAAAAAAACAGAAACAACAACTCCGATGTTTCGATACATGTAAAAGCTGCTTTGCCAGCTGCAGTAGGAACACGTCGTGCTTTACACGGCAAAAGTTTGGAATCAGAAGAGAATGTTAAAACTAAAGCTGAAAAGCAAGAAAGCGATGATTTGACAACAGGTGAAGCCAAGAATGTAAAATTAAGAGAAAACAAATTTATGAGAGTGTAATATGATAAAAATCATATTCAGAACAATCCTACTGGATTGTTACGACTGTGAAAGCAATACAATCTTGTCAGTAAATATCCATTCCAATAGTTAGAAAATGTACACCTTACATGAAAGAACTGCATCAAAATCTAAAGAACATGTAGAGTTAAAGTTAACACCACCTGTCGATATCTCTGCAAATATTGCCGTAAGAGACTCTATAAGTTTATTCTATAAAGATTTCAATACAATGTTCTTTTCATTTGTTCATATACAGACAGACTGAAGTTGTTATGACAGGTAATTTTAGTGAATTTGAATTGCCATTTGTAAATTCGTATTAAAATCACGTATGGACAGAAAATTTATCTTTTTAATGTATATTACACAGCACGCCAGAGTGACATCACAGAACGTCAGTGTGCCATCGATGATATCAGAACCACCGACAATTCCACGGCGGTACTAAGCACTGACTGGCCAATCAATGCTGTGAAGAATTGGCGCAACAAACGTCGTAATGGTAAGAAAACAAATTTCGTCCTGTTTAATTTCTTTCTCTTTGATTTGGCATGTTATGAGAAAAATAAAATCTGACAGTCCCACGAACAGTCAGGATCATTTTGAAGCGGAGTCTTCTTTAAGTAATTGTTGACAACCTCATTGAACAACATGATTAATTCCCATCACATGCCGACGAGAGTAATTAGTGAAACCTTTTGGCCAAAGGGACTTATGCTGTATAGGAATAAGAATCAGAGAAAAGAGTTAATATTTTGAGCAAGAAACTGATGTGAAATAGACTATAGGTGTAAAAAGATATACGTTAGCATTAGTTGTTATTTCATTGATAATACTTATCAAAGACACAACTCAATTTGATATCATGAGACAATATAAAAATATAAGTGGGAGAATAAGAAAACAGAGTTTTAGAGAGTATCTTAAAGAGAGCGAAAAGAATGAGTTTAAGAAGCAAACACAGAAATGATGAATGTATTGTAAAAAGCAGAAGATCCAAAATTGGTTTCAGTTATCAACCTTAGCATTTCAATTTTCAAACATACACAACTATAATCATTCAGACATCCGTTGATTGTTTTTGGATTTGCTTTCTATTGCAATAATCGACAAAATTGATATGAAAACAAGTTCATAGCAGGATCTTTCTTTCTGACAAGAAATTAGATTGGCTCGATCCGGATTATCTTCGAACACAGTGTTATCGGTATATGTATATATAAAACAAAACAGAAACAACAACTCCGATGTTTCGATACATGTAAAAGCTGCTTTGCCAGCTGCAGTAGGAACACGTCGTGCTTTACACGGCAAAAGTTTGGAATCAGAAGAGAATGTTAAAACTAAAGCTGAAAAGCAAGAAAGCGATGATTTGACAACAGGTGAAGCCAAGAATGTAAAATTAAGAGAAAACAAATTAATACCCTTATGAGAGTGTAATATGATAAAAATCATATTCAGAACAATCCTACTGGATTGTTACGACTGTGAAAGCAATACAATCTTGTCAGTAAATATCCATTCCAATAGTTAGAAAATGTACACCTTACATGAAAGAACTGCATCAAAATCTAAAGAACATGTAGAGTTAAAGTTAACACCACCTGTCGATATCTCTGCAAATATTGCCGTAAGAGACTCTATAAGTTTATTCTATAAAGATTTCCATACAATGTTCTTTTCATTTGTTCATATACAGACAGACTGAAGTTGTTATGACAGGTAATTTTAGTGAATTTGAATTGCCATTTGTAAATTCGTATTAAAATCACGTATGGACAGAAAATTTATCTTTTTAATGTATATTACACAGCACGCCAGAGTGACATCACAGAACGTCAGTGTGCCATCGATGATATCAGAACCACCGACAATTCCACGGCGGTACTAAGCACTGACTGGCCAATCAATGCTGTGAAGAATTGGCGCAACAAACGTCGTAATGGTAAGAAAACAAATTTCGTCCTGTTTAATTTCTTTCTCTTTGATTTGGCATGTTATGAGAAAATAAAATCTGACAGTCCCACGAACAGTCAGGATCATTTTGAAGCGGAGTCTTCTTTAAGTAATTGTTGACAACCTCATTGAACAACATGATTAATTCCCATCACATGCCGACGAGAGTAATTAGTGAAACCTTTTGGCCAAAGGGACTTATGCTGTATAGGAATAAGAATCAGAGAAAAGAGTTAATATTTTGAGCAAGAAACTGATGTGAAATAGACTATAGGTGTAAAAAGATATACGTTAGCATTAGTTGTTATTTCATTGATAATACTTATCAAAGACACAACTCAATTTGATATCATGAGACAATATAAAAATATAAGTGGGAGAATAAGAAAACAGAGTTTTAGAGAGTATCTTAAAGAGAGCGAAAAGAATGAGTTTAAGAAGCAAACACAGAAATGATGAATGTATTGTAAAAAGCAGAAGATCCAAAATTGGTTTCAGTTATCAACCTTAGCATTTCAATTTTCAAACATACACAACTATAATCATTCAGACATCCGTTGATTGTTTTTGGATTTGCTTTCTATTGCAATAATCGACAAAATTGATATGAAAACAAGTTCATAGCAGGATCTTTCTTTCTGACAAGAAATTAGATTGGCTCGATCCGGATTATCTTCGAACACAGTGTTATCGGTATATGTATATATAAAACAAAACAGAAACAACAACTCCGATGTTTCGATACATGTAAAAGCTGCTTTGCCAGCTGCAGTAGGAACACGTCGTGCTTTACACGGCAAAAGTTTGGAATCAGAAGAGAATGTTAAAACTAAAGCTGAAAAGCAAGAAAGCGATGATTTGACAACAGGTGAAGCCAAGAATGTAAAATTAAGAGAAAACAAATTAATACCCTTATGAGAGTGTAATATGATAAAAATCATATTCAGAACAATCCTACTGGATTGTTACGACTGTGAAAGCAATACAATCTTGTCAGTAAATATCCATTCCAATAGTTAGAAAATGTACACCTTACATGAAAGAACTGCATCAAAATCTAAAGAACATGTAGAGTTAAAGTTAACACCACCTGTCGATATCTCTGCAAATATTGCCGTAAGAGACTCTATAAGTTTATTCTATAAAGATTTCAATACAATGTTCTTTTCATTTGTTCATATACAGACAGACTGAAGTTGTTATGACAGGTAATTTTAGTGAATTTGAATTGCCATTTGTAAATTCGTATTAAAATCACGTATGGACAGAAAATTTATCTTTTTAATGTATATTACACAGCACGCCAGAGTGACATCACAGAACGTCAGTGTGCCATCGATGATATCAGAACCACCGACAATTCCACGGCGGTACTAAGCACTGACTGGCCAATCAATGCTGTGAAGAATTGGCGCAACAAACGTCGTAATGGTAAGAAAACAAATTTCGTCCTGTTTAATTTCTTTCTCTTTGATTTGGCATGTTATGAGAAAAATAAAATCTGACAGTCCCACGAACAGTCAGGATCATTTTGAAGCGGAGTCTTCTTTAAGTAATTGTTGACAACCTCATTGAACAACATGATTAATTCCCATCACATGCCGACGAGAGTAATTAGTGAAACCTTTTGGCCAAAGGGACTTATGCTGTATAGGAATAAGAATCAGAGAAAAGAGTTAATATTTTGAGCAAGAAACTGATGTGAAATAGACTATAGGTGTAAAAAGATATACGTTAGCATTAGTTGTTATTTCATTGATAATACTTATCAAAGACACAACTCAATTTGATATCATGAGACAATATAAAAATATAAGTGGGAGAATAAGAAAACAGAGTTTTAGAGAGTATCTTAAAGAGAGCGAAAAGAATGAGTTTAAGAAGCAAACACAGAAATGATGAATGTATTGTAAAAAGCAGAAGATCCAAAATTGGTTTCAGTTATCAACCTTAGCATTTCAATTTTCAAACATACACAACTATAATCATTCAGACATCCGTTGATTGTTTTTGGATTTGCTTTCTATTGCAATAATCGACAAAATTGATATGAAAACAAGTTCATAGCAGGATCTTTCTTTCTGACAAGAAATTAGATTGGCTCGATCCGGATTATCTTCGAACACAGTGTTATCGGTATATGTATATATAAAACAAAACAGAAACAACAACTCCGATGTTTCGATACATGTAAAAGCTGCTTTGCCAGCTGCAGTAGGAACACGTCGTGCTTTACACGGCAAAAGTTTGGAATCAGAAGAGAATGTTAAAACTAAAGCTGAAAAGCAAGAAAGCGATGATTTGACAACAGGTGAAGCCAAGAATGTAAAATTAAGAGAAAACAAATTAATACCCTTATGAGAGTGTAATATGATAAAAATCATATTCAGAACAATCCTACTGGATTGTTACGACTGTGAAAGCAATACAATCTTGTCAGTAAATATCCATTCCAATAGTTAGAAAATGTACACCTTACATGAAAGAACTGCATCAAAATCTAAAGAACATGTAGAGTTAAAGTTAACACCACCTGTCGATATCTCTGCAAATATTGCCGTAAGAGACTCTATAAGTTTATTCTATAAAGATTTCCATACAATGTTCTTTTCATTTGTTCATATACAGACAGACTGAAGTTGTTATGACAGGTAATTTTAGTGAATTTGAATTGCCATTTGTAAATTCGTATTAAAATCACGTATGGACAGAAAATTTATCTTTTTAATGTATATTACACAGCACGCCAGAGTGACATCACAGAACGTCAGTGTGCCATCGATGATATCAGAACCACCGACAATTCCACGGCGGTACTAAGCACTGACTGGCCAATCAATGCTGTGAAGAATTGGCGCAACAAACGTCGTAATGGTAAGAAAACAAATTTCGTCCTGTTTAATTTCTTTCTCTTTGATTTGGCATGTTATGAGAAAATAAAATCTGACAGTCCCACGAACAGTCAGGATCATTTTGAAGCGGAGTCTTCTTTAAGTAATTGTTGACAACCTCATTGAACAACATGATTAATTCCCATCACATGCCGACGAGAGTAATTAGTGAAACCTTTTGGCCAAAGGGACTTATGCTGTATAGGAATAAGAATCAGAGAAAAGAGTTAATATTTTGAGCAAGAAACTGATGTGAAATAGACTATAGGTGTAAAAAGATATACGTTAGCATTAGTTGTTATTTCATTGATAATACTTATCAAAGACACAACTCAATTTGATATCATGAGACAATATAAAAATATAAGTGGGAGAATAAGAAAACAGAGTTTTAGAGAGTATCTTAAAGAGAGCGAAAAGAATGAGTTTAAGAAGCAAACACAGAAATGATGAATGTATTGTAAAAAGCAGAAGATCCAAAATTGGTTTCAGTTATCAACCTTAGCATTTCAATTTTCAAACATACACAACTATAATCATTCAGACATCCGTTGATTGTTTTTGGATTTGCTTTCTATTGCAATAATCGACAAAATTGATATGAAAACAAGTTCATAGCAGGATCTTTCTTTCTGACAAGAAATTAGATTGGCTCGATCCGGATTATCTTCGAACACAGTGTTATCGGTATATGTATATATAAAACAAAACAGAAACAACAACTCCGATGTTTCGATACATGTAAAAGCTGCTTTGCCAGCTGCAGTAGGAACACGTCGTGCTTTACACGGCAAAAGTTTGGAATCAGAAGAGAATGTTAAAACTAAAGCTGAAAAGCAAGAAAGCGATGATTTGACAACAGGTGAAGCCAAGAATGTAAAATTAAGAGAAAACAAATTAATACCCTTATGAGAGTGTAATATGATAAAAATCATATTCAGAACAATCCTACTGGATTGTTACGACTGTGAAAGCAATACAATCTTGTCAGTAAATATCCATTCCAATAGTTAGAAAATGTACACCTTACATGAAAGAACTGCATCAAAATCTAAAGAACATGTAGAGTTAAAGTTAACACCACCTGTCGATATCTCTGCAAATATTGCCGTAAGAGACTCTATAAGTTTATTCTATAAAGATTTCAATACAATGTTCTTTTCATTTGTTCATATACAGACAGACTGAAGTTGTTATGACAGGTAATTTTAGTGAATTTGAATTGCCATTTGTAAATTCGTATTAAAATCACGTATGGACAGAAAATTTATCTTTTTAATGTATATTACACAGCACGCCAGAGTGACATCACAGAACGTCAGTGTGCCATCGATGATATCAGAACCACCGACAATTCCACGGCGGTACTAAGCACTGACTGGCCAATCAATGCTGTGAAGAATTGGCGCAACAAACGTCGTAATGGTAAGAAAACAAATTTCGTCCTGTTTAATTTCTTTCTCTTTGATTTGGCATGTTATGAGAAAATAAAATCTGACAGTCCCACGAACAGTCAGGATCATTTTGAAGCGGAGTCTTCTTTAAGTAATTGTTGACAACCTCATTGAACAACATGATTAATTCCCATCACATGCCGACGAGAGTAATTAGTGAAACCTTTTGGCCAAAGGGACTTATGCTGTATAGGAATAAGAATCAGAGAAAAGAGTTAATATTTTGAGCAAGAAACTGATGTGAAATAGACTATAGGTGTAAAAAGATATACGTTAGCATTAGTTGTTATTTCATTGATAATACTTATCAAAGACACAACTCAATTTGATATCATGAGACAATATAAAAATATAAGTGGGAGAATAAGAAAACAGAGTTTTAGAGAGTATCTTAAAGAGAGCGAAAAGAATGAGTTTAAGAAGCAAACACAGAAATGATGAATGTATTGTAAAAAGCAGAAGATCCAAAATTGGTTTCAGTTATCAACCTTAGCATTTCAATTTTCAAACATACACAACTATAATCATTCAGACATCCGTTGATTGTTTTTGGATTTGCTTTCTATTGCAATAATCGACAAAATTGATATGAAAACAAGTTCATAGCAGGATCTTTCTTTCTGACAAGAAATTAGATTGGCTCGATCCGGATTATCTTCGAACACAGTGTTATCGGTATATGTATATATAAAACAAAACAGAAACAACAACTCCGATGTTTCGATACATGTAAAAGCTGCTTTGCCAGCTGCAGTAGGAACACGTCGTGCTTTACACGGCAAAAGTTTGGAATCAGAAGAGAATGTTAAAACTAAAGCTGAAAAGCAAGAAAGCGATGATTTGACAACAGGTGAAGCCAAGAATGTAAAATTAAGAGAAAACAAATTAATACCCTTATGAGAGTGTAATATGATAAAAATCATATTCAGAACAATCCTACTGGATTGTTACGACTGTGAAAGCAATACAATCTTGTCAGTAAATATCCATTCCAATAGTTAGAAAATGTACACCTTACATGAAAGAACTGCATCAAAATCTAAAGAACATGTAGAGTTAAAGTTAACACCACCTGTCGATATCTCTGCAAATATTGCCGTAAGAGACTCTATAAGTTTATTCTATAAAGATTTCAATACAATGTTCTTTTCATTTGTTCATATACAGACAGACTGAAGTTGTTATGACAGGTAATTTTAGTGAATTTGAATTGCCATTTGTAAATTCGTATTAAAATCACGTATGGACAGAAAATTTATCTTTTTAATGTATATTACACAGCACGCCAGAGTGACATCACAGAACGTCAGTGTGCCATCGATGATATCAGAACCACCGACAATTCCACGGCGGTACTAAGCACTGACTGGCCAATCAATGCTGTGAAGAATTGGCGCAACAAACGTCGTAATGGTAAGAAAACAAATTTCGTCCTGTTTAATTTCTTTCTCTTTGATTTGGCATGTTATGAGAAAAATAAAATCTGACAGTCCCACGAACAGTCAGGATCATTTTGAAGCGGAGTCTTCTTTAAGTAATTGTTGACAACCTCATTGAACAACATGATTAATTCCCATCACATGCCGACGAGAGTAATTAGTGAAACCTTTTGGCCAAAGGGACTTATGCTGTATAGGAATAAGAATCAGAGAAAAGAGTTAATATTTTGAGCAAGAAACTGATGTGAAATAGACTATAGGTGTAAAAAGATATACGTTAGCATTAGTTGTTATTTCATTGATAATACTTATCAAAGACACAACTCAATTTGATATCATGAGACAATATAAAAATATAAGTGGGAGAATAAGAAAACAGAGTTTTAGAGAGTATCTTAAAGAGAGCGAAAAGAATGAGTTTAAGAAGCAAACACAGAAATGATGAATGTATTGTAAAAAGCAGAAGATCCAAAATTGGTTTCAGTTATCAACCTTAGCATTTCAATTTTCAAACATACACAACTATAATCATTCAGACATCCGTTGATTGTTTTTGGATTTGCTTTCTATTGCAATAATCGACAAAATTGATATGAAAACAAGTTCATAGCAGGATCTTTCTTTCTGACAAGAAATTAGATTGGCTCGATCCGGATTATCTTCGAACACAGTGTTATCGGTATATGTATATATAAAACAAAACAGAAACAACAACTCCGATGTTTCGATACATGTAAAAGCTGCTTTGCCAGCTGCAGTAGGAACACGTCGTGCTTTACACGGCAAAAGTTTGGAATCAGAAGAGAATGTTAAAACTAAAGCTGAAAAGCAAGAAAGCGATGATTTGACAACAGGTGAAGCCAAGAATGTAAAATTAAGAGAAAACAAATTAATACCCTTATGAGAGTGTAATATGATAAAAATCATATTCAGAACAATCCTACTGGATTGTTACGACTGTGAAAGCAATACAATCTTGTCAGTAAATATCCATTCCAATAGTTAGCAATGTACACCTTACATGAAAGAACTGCATCAAAATCTAAAGAACATGTAGAGTTAAAGTTAACACCACCTGTCGATATCTCTGCAAACATTGCCCTAAAAGAGACTCTATCAGTCTATTCTATAAAGATTTCAATACAATGTTCTTTTCATTTGTTCATATACAGACAGACTGAAGTTGTTATGACAGGTAATTTTAGTGAATTTGAATTGCCATTTGTAAATTCGTATTAAAATCACGTATGGACAGAAAATTGATCTTTTTAATGTATATTACACAGCACGCCAGAGTGACATCACAGAACGTCAGTGTGCCATCGATGATATCAGAACCACCGACAATTCCACGGCGGTACTAAGCACTGACTGGCCAATCAATGCTGTGAAGAATTGGCGCAACAAACGTCGTAATGGTAAGAAAACAAATTTCGTCCTGTTTAATTTCTTTCTCTTTGATTTGGCATGTTATGAGAAAAATAAAATCTGACAGTCCCACGAACAGTCAGGATCATTTTGAAGCGGAGTCTTCTTTAAGTAATTGTTGACAACCTCATTGAACAACCTGATTAATTCCCATCACATGCCGACGAGAGTAATTAGTGAAACCTTTTGGCCAAAGGGACTTATGCTGTAGGAATAAGAATCAGAGAAAAGAGTTAATATTTTGAGCAAGAAACTGATGTGAAATAGACTATAGGTGTAAAAAGATATACGTTAGCATTAGTTGTTATTTCATTAATAATACTTATCAAAGACACAACTCAATTTGATATCATGAGACAATATAAAAATATAAGTGGGAGAATAAGAAAACAGAGTTTTAGAGAGTATCTTAAAGAGAGCGAAAAGAATGAGTTTAAGAAGCAAACACAGAAATGATGAATGTATTGTAAAAAGCAGAAGATCCAAAATTGGTTTCAGTTATCAACCTTAGCATTTCAATTTTCAAACATACACAACTATAATCATTCAGACATCCGTTGATTGTTTTTGGATTTGCTTTCTATTGCAATAATCGACAAAATTGATATGAAAACAAGTTCATAGCAGGATCTTTCTTTCTGACAAGAAATTAGATTGGCTCGATCCGGATTATCTTCGAACACAGTGTTATCGGTATATGTATATATAAAACAAAACAGAAACAACAACTCCGATGTTTCGATACATATAAAAGCTGCTTTGCCAGCTGCAGTAGGAACACGTCGTGCTTTACACGGCAAAAGTTTGGAATCAGAAGAGAATGTTAAAACTAAAGTTGAAAAGCAAGAAAGCGATGATTTGACAACAGGTGAAGCCAAGAATGTAAAATTAAGAGAAAACAAATTAATACCCTTATGAGAGTGTAATATGATAAAAATCATATTCAGAACAATCCTACTGGATTGTTACGACTGTGAAAGCAATACAATCTTGTCAGTAAATATCCATTCCAATAGTTAGCAATGTACACCTTACATGAAAGAACTGCATCAAAATCTAAAGAACATGTAGAGTTAAAGTTAACACCACCTGTCAATATCTCTGCAAACATTGCCCTAATAGAGACTCTATAAGTTTATTCTATAAAGATTTCCATACAATGTTCTTTTCATTTGTTCATATACAGACAGACTGAAGTTGTTATGACAGGTAATTTTAGTGAATTTGAATTGCCATTTGTAAATTCGTATTAAAATCACGTATGGACAGAAAATTTATCTTTTTAATGTATATTACACAGCACGCCAGAGTGACATCACAGAACGTCAGTGTGCCATCGATGATATCAGAACCACCGACAATTCCACGGCGGTACTAAGCACTGACTGGCCAATCAATGCTGTGAAGAATTGGCGCAACAAACGTCGTAATGGTAAGAAAACAAATTTCGTCCTGTTTAATTTCTTTCTCTTTGATTTGGCATGTTATGAGAAAAATAAAATCTGACAGTCCCACGAACAGTCAGGATCATTTTGAAGCGGAGTCTTCTTTAAGTAATTGTTGACAACCTCATTGAACAACCTGATTAATTCCCATCACATGCCGACGAGAGTAATTAGTGAAACCTTTTGGCCAAAGGGACTTATGCTGTATAGGAATAAGAATCAGAGAAAAGAGTTAATATTTTGAGCAAGAAACTGATGTGAAATAGACTATAGGTGTAAAAAGATATACGTTAGCATTAGTTGTTATTTCATTAATAATACTTATCAAAGACACAACTCAATTTGATATCATGAGACAATATAAAAATATAAGTGGGAGAATAAGAAAACAGAGTTTTAGAGAGTATCTTAAAGAGAGCGAAAAGAATGAGTTTAAGAAGCAAACACAGAAATGATGAATGTATTGTAAAAAGCAGAAGATCCAAAATTGGTTTCAGTTATCAACCTTAGCATTTCAATTTTCAAACATACACAACTATAATCATTCAGACATCCGTTGATTGTTTTTGGATTTGCTTTCTATTGCAATAATCGACAAAATTGATATGAAAACAAGTTCATAGCAGGATCTTTCTTTCTGACAAGAAATTAGATTGGCTCGATCCGGATTATCTTCGAACACAGTGTTATCGGTATATGTATATATAAAACAAAACAGAAACAACAACTCCGATGTTTCGATACATATAAAAGCTGCTTTGCCAGCTGCAGTAGGAACACGTCGTGCTTTACACGGCAAAAGTTTGGAATCAGAAGAGAATGTTAAAACTAAAGCTGAAAAGCAAGAAAGCGATGATTTGACAACAGGTGAAGCCAAGAATGTAAAATTAAGAGAAAACAAATTAATACCCTTATGAGAGTGTAATATGATAAAAATCATATTCAGAACAATCCTACTGGATTGTTACGACTGTGAAAGCAATACAATCTTGTCAGTAAATATCCATTCCAATAGTTAGAAAATGTACACCTTACATGAAAGAACTGCATCAAAATCTAAAGAACATGTAGAGTTAAAGTTAACACCACCTGTCGATATCTGTGCAAATATTGCCGTAAGAGACTCTATAAGTTTATTCTATAAAGATTTCCATACAATGTTCTTTTCATTTGTTCATATACAGACAGACTGAAGTTGTTATGACAGGTAATTTTAGTGAATTTGAATTGCCATTTGTAAATTCGTATTAAAATCACGTATGGACAGAAAATTTATCTTTTTAATGTATATTACACAGCACGCCAGAGTGACATCACAGAACGTCAGTGTGCCATCGATGATATCAGAACCACCGACAATTCCACGGCGGTACTAAGCACTGACTGGCCAATCAATGCTGTGAAGAATTGGCGCAACAAACGTCGTAATGGTAAGAAAACAAATTTCGTCCTGTTTAATTTCTTTCTCTTTGATTTTGCGTGCTATGAGAAAAATAAAATCTGATAGTCACATGAAAAGTCAGGATCATTTTGAAGCGGAGTCTTCATGAAGTAACTATTGACAACATCATTGAACAATATGATTAATTCCAATCACATGCCGACGAGAGTAATTAGTTAAACCTTTAGGCCAAAAGGACTTATGCCCTATAGGAATAAGAATCCGAGAAAAGAGTTAATATTTTGAGTTAGAAACTGTTGTGAAATAGACTATAGGTGTGTCGCGCGATGAAAGAGATTTTTTTTGCTCATTCACACTGTGACATGCTGTTGTAAAGTACACATTTTGACTGATTTAAAAAGAAAGATATACGTTAGCATTAGTTGTTATTTCATTAATAATACTTATCAAGGACACAACTCAATTTGATATCATGTGACAATATAAAAATGTAAGTTGGAGAATAAGAAAACAGAGTTTTAGAGAGTATCTTAAAGAGAGCGAAAAGAATGAGTTTAAGAAGCAAACACAGAAAAGAGGAATGTATTGTAAAAAGCAGAAGATCCAAAATTGGTTTTAGTTATCAACCTTCGCATTTCAATTTTCAAACATACAAAACTTTTAAACAAAATGTGTTTATATCATACCAGCTTCTGCATTCTTGTTAAAAGTTACATTAAAACATTATTTTGATTTACTTGACCGAAAAGGTCGCTAAGAATTTTTTTACTCAGTCATCTTAAGCGCCTACTGCACTTTCATTGCAGATACTTTATCATCATTGTTTGGACATAGTGTAATAATTTGAAGATACATGGTTTAACAAAAGTCATAAGTGCTCATAATAGTTTAAAAATTATTACGATCCTGTCATATCTAATATCAAATAAAATGCTTATCAGAAGCATAGATATGACATGAAAAATGTACAGGGAAATTGGAACAACAGATTGTGTGGAAAACTTAACATTATCGTGTTTAAAATTAACGTGATATACACAATAGCTCATTCGTGAATATTTCGACATAGTTTATTTTCCTTTTTGTTGAATACAAGTTACATTGGCCATTTCACAAATTTGAATTAATATCGTTAAAACAATTTATATTCTCATATCAACAGAATATTTATTTCGTAACTTTCTTTTCATAGAGCGTCAGTGTGACATCGATTTTACACCTGGTGATCTGCTTGAGAACTCTCGTCTCGTCAGCCATGACATGGAGTATTCACTGGAGTTGCAAATCACTGATTTCACTCTGACTAACGGGATCTTAGAAGTGAACATCATGCAAAATACACATCATGATGGTACGAAAACAATTTTCTTATTCTTTCAGATTTGGGCTCGTTTTATGATAGGGTGCTGTACCTATGTTACCATTCAATTTATTATGTTTTAGAAAAAGTTACCCAAACATATGTCAATGGCATTTGTACTAGACATTCGTAACCAAAAGAAGGAGTGTTTCTTGGTTGCTTTCCTGTATATATGTATATATAAACATGTGCGATATAAACAATCAATTGTGAATTATTGTCAATGTAATACATTTCTTGTATCATAGGTTTTCGGAGTTTACAGGACGATCATTTTGCTTAACGAGAAACACGTAATTTATTTGACTCAGTTTCTTACGAAGACAGACCCGTCAGATAAAAAAACAATGTTCTTAATGCTTTATTGCAAAATGGTCAGGAAAATTGAAACAACAGATTGTGTGGAAAGCTTAACATTATCGTTTCTGAAAAAGACGTGATACACACAATAACTCATTCATGAATATTTCAATACAAGTTTGTTTTTATTCATGAATACAGGCATTAGGTTGACCATTTCACAAATTTGAATTAATATCGTTAAAACAATGTATATTTTCATATCAGCTGAATATCTATTTCGTAACTTTCTTTTCATAGAGCGTCAGTGTGACATCGATTTTACACCTGGTGATCTGCTTGAGAACTCTCGTCTCTTAAGCCATGACATGGAGTATTCACTGGAGTTGCAAATCACTGATTTCACTCTGACTAACGGGATCTTAGAAGTGAACATCATGCAAAATACACATCATGATGGTACGAAAACAATTTTCTTATTCTTTCAGATTTGGGCTCGTTTTATGATAGGGTGCTGTACCTATGTTACCATTCAATTTATTATGTTTTAGAAAAAGTTACCCAAACATATGTCAATGGCATTTGTACTAGACATTCGTAACCAAAAGAAGGAGTGTTTCTTGGTTGCTTTCCTGTATATATGTATATATAAACATGTGCGATATAAACAATCAATTGTGAATTATTGTCAATGTAATACATTTCTTGTATCATAGGTTTTCGGAGTTTACAGGACGATCATTTTGCTTAACGAGAAACACGTAATTTATTTGACTCAGTTTCTTACGAAGACAGACCCGTCAGATAAAAAAACAATGTTCTTAATGCTTTATTGCAAAATGGTCAGGAAAATTGAAACAACAGATTGTGTGGAAAGCTTAACATTATCGTTTCTGAAAAAGACGTGATACACACAATAACTCATTCATGAATATTTCAATACAAGTTTGTTTTTATTCATGAATACAGGCTTAGGTTGACCATTTCACAAATTTGAATTAATATCGTTAAAACAATGTATATTTTCATATCAGCTGAATATCTATTTCGTAACTTTCTTTTCATAGAGCGTCAGTGTGACATCGATTTTACACCTGGTGATCTGCTTGAGAACTCTCGTCTCGTCAGCCATGACATGGAGTATTCACTGGAGTGGCAAATCACTGATTTCACTCTGACTAACGGGATCTTAGAAGTGAACATCATGCAAAATACACATCATGATGGTACGAAAACAATTTTCTTATTCTTTCAGATTTGGGCTCGTTTTATGATAGGGTGCTGTACCTATGTTACCATTCAATTTATTATGTTTTAGAAAAAGTTACCCAAACATATGTCAATGGCATTTGTACTAGACATTCGTAACCAAAAGAAGGAGTGTTTCTTGGTTGCTTTCCTGTATATATGTATATATAAACATGTGCGATATAAACAATCAATTGTGAATTATTGTCAATGTAATACATTTCTTGTATCATAGGTTTTCGGAGTTTACAGGACGATCATTTTGCTTAACGAGAAACACGTAATTTATTTGACTCAGTTTCTTACGAAGACAGACCCGTCAGATAAAAAAACAATGTTCTTAATGCTTTATTGCAAAATGGTCAGGAAAATTGAAAAACAGATTGTGTGGAAAAACATTATCGTGTGGAAAAAGACGTGATACACACAATAACTCATTCATGAATATTTCAATACAAGTTTGTTTTTATTCATGAATACAGGCTTAGGTTGACCATTTCACAAATTTGAATTAATATTTTAAAACAATGTATATTTTCATATCAGCTTTCTATTTCGTTTTCTTTTCATAGAGCGTCAGTGTGACATCGATTTTACACCTGGTGATCTGCTTGAGAACTCTCGTCTCGTTGACATGGAGTATTCACTGGAGTTGCAAATCACTGATTTCACTCTGACTTCTTAGAAGTGAACATCATGCAAAATACACATCATGATGGTACGAAAACAATTTATTATTCTTTCAGATTTGGGCTCGTTTTATGATAGGGTGCTGTACCTATGTTACCATTCAATTTATTATGTTTTAGAAAAAGTTACCCAAACATATGTCAATGGCATTTGTACTAGACATTCGTAACCAAAAGAAGGAGTGTTTCTTGGTTGCTTTCCTGTATATATGTATATATAAACATGTGCGATATAAACAATCAATTGTGAATTATTGTCAATGTAATACATTTCTTGTATCATAGGTTTTTGGAGTTTACAGGACGATCATTTTGCTTAACGAGAAACACGTAATTTATTTGACTCAGTTTCTTACGAAGACAGACCCGTCAGATAAAAAAACAATGTTCTTAATGCTTTATTGCAAAATGGTCAGGAAAATTGAAACAACAGATTGTGTGGAAAGCTTAACATTATCGTTTCTGAAAAAGACGTGATACACACAATAACTCATTCATGAATATTTCAATACAAGTTTGTTTTTATTCATGAATACAGGCTTAGGTTGACCATTTCACAAATTTGAATTAATATCGTTAAAACAATGTATATTTTCATATCAGCTGAATATCTATTTCGTAACTTTCTTTTCATAGAGCGTCAGTGTGACATCGATTTTACACCTGGTGATCTGCTTGAGAACTCTCGTCACACAACATGGAGTATATGGACGGCAAATCACTTTCACACAACGGGATCTTAGAAGTGAAAATCATGCAAAATAACACATGATGACGAAAACAATTTTCACTTTCATTTGGTATGATGGTTGCTTCATCTATATAACCATTCGATTTATTATGTTTGTGAAAATAGGTAAAAATATTGGAAGGAACGACAATTTCCATTAGCATATATTGCACAAATTAATTGGATCGTCTAGGTGTTTCCGCATTTGACAAAATGCATACAAACTTATTGTAAAAAATTAAATCCAGTTTCATCTGCCCAAAATTGTAACTGATTAAGATATCGTTATTAGTTTTTACTTATTAGTTTTCTTTCTATAGTATTGATATGCTTAGATCGATAATGTAAAGCGGTATTAACTACATGTACATTTGACAAATAACACTATAATAACCTTACAATAACCGTGCAGAGAACTGGTTCTATTATCAGAGTAATTACTATAATTTAGGCCTAAAACATATATACAGTCATATCATTAAGCTAACAATACTTCTGTTTACATTTAACACATTTTACCTGACCGAATACTCACGCATGTATACACAGTCCGTGCACACACAGACTCGAATGCACGTACCTGTAGCCAGGTATAATCCACCTCTTATAATACAAAACATACATACACGAGAAGGCACACTCATAACAATCCCTATTATGGGAGTAATATAAGTTTAAACTTACCGCAAGCTGATATTTGCGCTTCCACCGAACACAAACACAATCCGGTCTACACCCGACAATGTCTGCTCCCAACTGACGATCTTACCTGCTGCGCATACGTTACTCACCTTTAGTTCGCGCCAAATAGCAAGAGCACGTAATATACAAAATACTTACAATGGCATGTGGCAGTGATGCTACCATCTACCTGAATTGTACCATAATGTGTTCAATGTTGTAGATATAATGGATGATCACACAGCCAAGGTAACGAACATGGAAGAACGTGTAAAGATCATCTCGAAAACTATGGAAACGAAATCAGGTTTGTTAATTTCAGAAAAAAAATATACCTTTGAAATGACGTTAATATATAAAGACGTGTCACAGAATATCACAGACGTGAATATCGTACTGAATTGTCAGAAATATATCGTTATTTCATTTCAAACAAAACCCACAAAGATGTAGTGAGATTTAAAACAGAACAGGACACAGTGAACAGAGGTCTTAGAGAACAACTCCATACTGTTCAAGGTAATCATTAGTAACAACGAAAACATGATATGTCAGATTTTCATTCCTCTGGTTATTTTGCTTACATTTGCTAAATGTTAGGATAAAGCAATTTCGAGAAAAAGTCGAGACACGTGAACATTCAACGTGATCGCTGATTAATTTGTGCCAAAAAGTAATGTGTGTGTGCTTTGTGTGTGTTTGTGTTCGAGTTTGTGTGATGCTACCATCTACCTGAATTGTAACATAATGTGTTCAATGTTGTAGATATAATGGATGATCACACAGCCAAGGTAACGAACATGGGAGAACAACTCCAAACCATTCAAGGTAATCATTAGTAACAATGAAAACACAATATGTCAGTATTTGAGTCCTCTGGTAATTTTGCTTAGATTTGCTAAATGTTAGGATAAAGCAACTTCGAGAAAAAGTCGAGACACGAGAAAAATCAACAGGATCGCTGGTTGATTTGTGACCATGTTTAGGTGAAAATTATTCAAGTGAAAAAAAAAAAAAATGAAATAGCCTTTCAAAAAGTAATGTGTGTGTGCTTTGTGTGTGTATGTGTTCGAGTTTGTGTGATTGTCACGACATCCGACCGGGATTACTTGACTACTGATTCCCATACAAGAGCCAACACAATAGGTACAATATATACAGTTTATTTACATTATATTAGAAAAAATATAACGCACAACCATCCTCACACAGGGGTTCTCTTTCAGTCCCACTCACACAAAACGATGAATGATATCTACAGATGAATTTCCTATTTATAATATATAATCGCCCTATCAAAGACGGTAGCTTTCCTCCCGAGTTGCGGCTAGTCACACAGTCCACCCAACAACAAGTCACACCAGCTACGGTCACATAGATTTTCCTCCTGTAGGCGGTATCTGGGCACAAAGTCCAGCACAATGTAAGTATGACGATATCTAGCCACACAGATGATCCAGTAGATCGATATGACGTCACCAAGGTGTTCAGATAATTAGCGGTAAGGCTGACGTCATCAGGACATGCAGACAAACCACACAGGAATGTCTGTCATTATAAGATCACACAGACCACAATCAAGTAAGACTGCCGTCATCTGGTCACACAGACCAACCACTCAGGAAGGCATGACGTCATATGACGTTACGTCATCAGGGCAAATAGTCCAGATGATGCAACAGACGAACAGTCACACAGACTGAAGTATATGACGCTATCCGGTCACACAGACCAGATATCCAGTAACACAGACATGACGTCACATGGTACATGCACCCTAGAGTCGAAGCTCATGGTTGGGAAAAGCTACAATATACGTACCACCGCATTACTTCGTTTATCAATATCAATTGTATGTGTTATAGCGGTATTAACTTCATGTACATTTGACAAATAACATTATTATAACCTTTACAATAACCCTGCAGAGAACTGGTTCTATTATCAGAGTAATTATTATAATTTCGGCCTAAAACATATATACAGTCATATCCTTAAGCTAACAATACTTCTGTTTACATTTAACACATTTTACCTGACCGAATACTCACGCATGTACACACAGCCCGTGCACACATAGACTCGAATGCACGTACCTGTAGCCAGGTGTAATCCACCTCTTATAATACAAAACATACATACACGAGAAGGCACACTCATAACAATCCCTATTATGGGAGTAATATAAGTTTAAACTTACCGCAAGCTGATATTTGCGCTTCCACCGAACACAAACACAATCCGGTCTACACCCGACAATGTCTGCTCCCAACTGACGATCTTACCTGCTGCGCATACGTTACTCACCTTTAGTTCGCGCCAAATAGCAAGAGCACGTAATATACAAAATACTTACAATGGCATGTGGCAGTGATGCTACCATCTACCTGAATTGTACCATAATGTGTTCAATGTTGTAGATATAATGGATGATCACACAGCCAAGGTAACGAACATGGAAGAACGTGTAAAGATCATCTCGAAAACTATGGAAACGAAATCAGGTTTGTTAATTTCAGAAAAAAAATATACCTTTGAAATGACGTTAATATATAAAGACGTGTCACAGAATATCACAGACGTGAATATCGTACTGAATTGTCAGAAATATATCGTTATTTCATTTCAAACAAAACCCACAAAGATGTAGTGAGATTTAAAACAGAACAGGACACAGTGAACAGAGGTCTTAGAGAACAACTCCATACTGTTCAAGGTAATCATTAGTAACAACGAAAACATGATATGTCAGATTTTCATTCCTCTGGTTATTTTGCTTACATTTGCTAAATGTTAGGATAAAGCAATTTCGAGAAAAAGTCGAGACACGTGAACATTCAACGTGATCGCTGATTAATTTGTGCCAAAAAGTAATGTGTGTGTGCTTTGTGTGTGTTTGTGTTCGAGTTTGTGTGATGCTACCATCTACCTGAATTGTAACATAATGTGTTCAATGTTGTAGATATAATGGATGATCACACAGCCAAGGTAACGAACATGGGAGAACAACTCCAAACCATTCAAGGTAATCATTAGTAACAATGAAAACACAATATGTCAGTATTTGAGTCCTCTGGTAATTTTGCTTAGATTTGCTAAATGTTAGGATAAAGCAACTTCGAGAAAAAGTCGAGACACGAGAAAAATCAACAGGATCGCTGGTTGATTTGTGACCATGTTTAGGTGAAAATTATTCAAGTGAAAAAAAAAATGAAATAGCCTTTCAAAAAGTAATGTGTGTGTGCTTTGTGTGTGTTTGTGTTCGAGTTTGTGTGATTGTCACGACATCCGACCGGGATTACTTGACTACTGATTCCCATACAAGAGCCAACACAATAGGTACAATATATACAGTTTATTTACATTATATTAGAAAAAATATAACGCACAACCATCCTCACACAGGGGTTCTCTTTCAGTCCCACTCACACAAAACGATGAATGATATCTACAGATGAATTTCCTATTTATAATATATAATCGCCCTATCAAAGACGGTAGCTTTCCTCCCGAGTTGCGGCTAGTCACACAGTCCACCCAACAACAAGTCACACCAGCTACGGTCACATAGATTTTCCTCCTGTAGGCGGTATCTGGGCACAAAGTCCAGCACAATGTAAGTATGACGATATCTAGCCACACAGATGATCCAGTAGATCGATATGACGTCACCAAGGTGTTCAGATAATTAGCGGTAAGGCTGACGTCATCAGGACATGCAGACAAACCACACAGGAATGTCTGTCATTATAAGATCACACAGACCACAATCAAGTAAGACTGCCGTCATCTGGTCACACAGACCAACCACTCAGGAAGGCATGACGTCATATGACGTTACGTCATCAGGGCAAATAGTCCAGATGATGCAACAGACGAACAGTCACACAGACTGAAGTATATGACGCTATCCGGTCACACAGACCAGATATCCAGTAACACAGACATGACGTCACATGGTACATGCACCCTAGAGTCGAAGCTCATGGTTGGGAAAAGCTACAATATACGTACCACCGCATTACTTCGTTTATCAATATCAATTGTATGTGTTATAGCGGTATTAACTTCATGTACATTTGACAAATAACATTATTATAACCTTTACAATAACCCTGCAGAGAACTGGTTCTATTATCAGAGTAATTATTATAATTTCGGCCTAAAACATATATACAGTCATATCCTTAAGCTAACAATACTTCTGTTTACATTTAACACATTTTACCTGACCGAATACTCACGCATGTACACACAGCCCGTGCACACATAGACTCGAATGCACGTACCTGTAGCCAGGTATAATCCACCTCTTATAATACAAAACATACATACACGAGAAGGCACACTCATAACAATCCCTATTATGGGAGTAATATAAGTTTAAACTTACCGCAAGCTGATATTTGCGCTTCCACCGAACACAAACACAATCCGGTCTACACCCGACAATGTCTGCTCCCAACTGACGATCTTACCTGCTGCGCATACGTTACTCACCTTTAGTTCGCGCCAAATAGCAAGAGCACGTAATATACAAAATACTTACAATGGCATGTGGCAGTGATGCTACCATCTACCTGAATTGTACCATAATGTGTTCAATGTTGTAGATATAATGGATGATCACACAGCCAAGGTAACGAACATGGAAGAACGTGTAAAGATCATCTCGAAAACTATGGAAACGAAATCAGGTTTGTTAATTTCAGAAAAAAAATATACCTTTGAAATGACGTTAATATATAAAGACGTGTCACAGAATATCACAGACGTGAATATCGTACTGAATTGTCAGAAATATATCGTTATTTCATTTCAAACAAAACCCACAAAGATGTAGTGAGATTTAAAACAGAACAGGACACAGTGAACAGAGGTCTTAGAGAACAACTCCATACTGTTCAAGGTAATCATTAGTAACAACGAAAACATGATATGTCAGATTTTCATTCCTCTGGTTATTTTGCTTACGTTTGCTAAATGTTAGGATAAAGCAATTTCGAGAAAAAGTCGAGACACGTGAACATTCAACGTGATCGCTGATTAATTTGTGCCAAAAAGTAATGTGTGTGTGCTTTGTGTGTGTTTGTGTTCGAGTTTGTGTGATGCTACCATCTACCTGAATTGTAACATAATGTGTTCAATGTTGTAGATATAATGGATGATCACACAGCCAAGGTAACGAACATGGGAGAACAACTCCAAACCATTCAAGGTAATCATTAGTAACAATGAAAACACAATATGTCAGTATTTGAGTCCTCTGGTAATTTTGCTTAGATTTGCTAAATGTTAGGATAAAGCAACTTCGAGAAAAAGTCGAGACACGAGAAAAATCAACAGGATCGCTGGTTGATTTGTGACCATGTTTAGGTGAAAATTATTCAAGTGAAAAAAAAAAAAAAATGAAATAGCCTTTCAAAAAGTAATGTGTGTGTGCTTTGTGTGTGTATGTGTTCGAGTTTGTGTGATTGTCACGACATCCGACCGGGATTACTTGACTACTGATTCCCATACAAGAGCCAACACAATAGGTACAATATATACAGTTTATTTACATTATATTAGAAAAAATATAACGCACAACCATCCTCACACAGGGGTTCTCTTTCAGTCCCACTCACACAAAACGATGAATGATATCTACAGATGAATTTCCTATTTATAATATATAATCGCCCTATCAAAGACGGTAGCTTTCCTCCCGAGTTGCGGCTAGTCACACAGTCCACCCAACAACAAGTCACACCAGCTACGGTCACATAGATTTTCCTCCTGTAGGCGGTATCTGGGCACAAAGTCCAGCACAATGTAAGTATGACGATATCTAGCCACACAGATGATCCAGTAGATCGATATGACGTCACCAAGGTGTTCAGATAATTAGCGGTAAGGCTGACGTCATCAGGACATGCAGACAAACCACACAGGAATGTCTGTCATTATAAGATCACACAGACCACAATCAAGTAAGACTGCCGTCATCTGGTCACACAGACCAACCACTCAGGAAGGCATGACGTCATATGACGTTACGTCATCAGGGCAAATAGTCCAGATGATGCAACAGACGAACAGTCACACAGACTGAAGTATATGACGCTATCCGGTCACACAGACCAGATATCCAGTAACACAGACATGACGTCACATGGTACATGCACCCTAGAGTCGAAGCTCATGGTTGGGAAAAGCTACAATATACGTACCACCGCATTACTTCGTTTATCAATATCAATTGTATGTGTTATAGCGGTATTAACTTCATGTACATTTGACAAATAACATTATTATAACCTTTACAATAACCCTGCAGAGAACTGGTTCTATTATCAGAGTAATTATTATAATTTCGGCCTAAAACATATATACAGTCATATCCTTAAGCTAACAATACTTCTGTTTACATTTAACACATTTTACCTGACCGAATACTCACGCATGTACACACAGCCCGTGCACACATAGACTCGAATGCACGTACCTGTAGCCAGGTATAATCCACCTCTTATAATACAAAACATACATACACGAGAAGGCACACTCATAACAATCCCTATTATGGGAGTAATATAAGTTTAAACTTACCGCAAGCTGATATTTGCGCTTCCACCGAACACAAACACAATCCGGTCTACACCCGACAATGTCTGCTCCCAACTGACGATCTTACCTGCTGCGCATACGTTACTCACCTTTAGTTCGCGCCAAATAGCAAGAGCACGTAATATACAAAATACTTACAATGGCATGTGGCAGTGATGCTACCATCTACCTGAATTGTACCATAATGTGTTCAATGTTGTAGATATAATGGATGATCACACAGCCAAGGTAACGAACATGGAAGAACGTGTAAAGATCATCTCGAAAACTATGGAAACGAAATCAGGTTTGTTAATTTCAGAAAAAAAATATACCTTTGAAATGACGTTAATATATAAAGACGTGTCACAGAATATCACAGACGTGAATATCGTACTGAATTGTCAGAAATATATCGTTATTTCATTTCAAACAAAACCCACAAAGATGTAGTGAGATTTAAAACAGAACAGGACACAGTGAACAGAGGTCTTAGAGAACAACTCCATACTGTTCAAGGTAATCATTAGTAACAACGAAAACATGATATGTCAGATTTTCATTCCTCTGGTTATTTTGCTTACATTTGCTAAATGTTAGGATAAAGCAATTTCGAGAAAAAGTCGAGACACGTGAACATTCAACGTGATCGCTGATTAATTTGTGCCAAAAAGTAATGTGTGTGTGCTTTGTGTGTGTTTGTGTTCGAGTTTGTGTGATGCTACCATCTACCTGAATTGTAACATAATGTGTTCAATGTTGTAGATATAATGGATGATCACACAGCCAAGGTAACGAACATGGGAGAACAACTCCATACCGTTCAAGGTAATCATTAGTAACAATGAAAACACAATATGTCAGTATTTGAGTCCTCTGGTAATTTTGCTTAGACTAAATGTTAGGAAAAGCAACTTCGAGAAAAATCAACGGGATCGCTGATTGATTTGTGACCATGTTTAGGTGAAAATTATTCAAGTGAAAAAAAAAATGAAATAGCCTTTCAAAAAGTTATGTGTGTGCTTTGTGTGTGTTTGTGTTCGAGTTTGTGTGATGCTACCATCTACCTGAATTGTAACATAATGTGTTCAATGTTGTAGATATAATGGATGATCACACAGCCAAGGTAACGAACATGGGAGAACAACTCCAAACCATTCAAGGTAATCATTAGTAACAATGAAAACACAATATGTCAGTATTTGAGTCCTCTGGTAATTTTGCTTAGATTTGCTAAATGTTAGGATAAAGCAACTTCGAGAAAAAGTCGAGACACGAGAAAAATCAACAGGATCGCTGGTTGATTTGTGACCATGTTTAGGTGAAAATTATTCAAGTGAAAAAAAAAAAAAAAAATGAAATAGCCTTTCAAAAAGTAATGTGTGTGTGCTTTGTGTGTGTATGTGTTCGAGTTTGTGTGATTGTCACGACATCCGACCGGGATTACTTGACTACTGATTCCCATACAAGAGCCAACACAATAGGTACAATATATACAGTTTATTTACATTATATTAGAAAAAATATAACGCACAACCATCCTCACACAGGGGTTCTCTTTCAGTCCCACTCACACAAAACGATGAATGATATCTACAGATGAATTTCCTATTTATAATATATAATCGCCCTATCAAAGACGGTAGCTTTCCTCCCGAGTTGCGGCTAGTCACACAGTCCACCCAACAACAAGTCACACCAGCTACGGTCACATAGATTTTCCTCCTGTAGGCGGTATCTGGGCACAAAGTCCAGCACAATGTAAGTATGACGATATCTAGCCACACAGATGATCCAGTAGATCGATATGACGTCACCAAGGTGTTCAGATAATTAGCGGTAAGGCTGACGTCATCAGGACATGCAGACAAACCACACAGGAATGTCTGTCATTATAAGATCACACAGACCACAATCAAGTAAGACTGCCGTCATCTGGTCACACAGACCAACCACTCAGGAAGGCATGACGTCATATGACGTTACGTCATCAGGGCAAATAGTCCAGATGATGCAACAGACGAACAGTCACACAGACTGAAGTATATGACGCTATCCGGTCACACAGACCAGATATCCAGTAACACAGACATGACGTCACATGGTACATGCACCCTAGAGTCGAAGCTCATGGTTGGGAAAAGCTACAATATACGTACCACCGCATTACTTCGTTTATCAATATCAATTGTATGTGTTATAGCGGTATTAACTTCATGTACATTTGACAAATAACATTATTATAACCTTTACAATAACCCTGCAGAGAACTGGTTCTATTATCAGAGTAATTATTATAATTTCGGCCTAAAACATATATACAGTCATATCCTTAAGCTAACAATACTTCTGTTTACATTTAACACATTTTACCTGACCGAATACCGAATACTCACGCATGTACACACAGCCCGTGCACACATAGACTCGAATGCACGTACCTGTAGCCAGGTATAATCCACCTCTTATAATACAAAACATACATACACGAGAAGGCACACTCATAACAATCCCTATTATGGGAGTAATATAAGTTTAAACTTACCGCAAGCTGATATTTGCGCTTCCACCGAACACAAACACAATCCGGTCTACACCCGACAATGTCTGCTCCCAACTGACGATCTTACCTGCTGCGCATACGTTACTCACCTTTAGTTCGCGCCAAATAGCAAGAGCACGTAATATACAAAATACTTACAATGGCATGTGGCAGTGATGCTACCATCTACCTGAATTGTACCATAATGTGTTCAATGTTGTAGATATAATGGATGATCACACAGCCAAGGTAACGAACATGGAAGAACGTGTAAAGATCATCTCGAAAACTATGGAAACGAAATCAGGTTTGTTAATTTCAGAAAAAAATATACCTTTGAAATGACGTTAATATATAAAGACGTGTCACAGAATATCACAGACGTGAATATCGTACTGAATTGTCAGAAATATATCGTTATTTCATTTCAAACAAAACCCACAAAGATGTAGTGAGATTTAAAACAGAACAGGACACAGTGAACAGAGGTCTTAGAGAACAACTCCATACTGTTCAAGGTAATCATTAGTAACAACGAAAACATGATATGTCAGATTTTCATTCCTCTGGTTATTTTGCTTACATTTGCTAAATGTTAGGATAAAGCAATTTCGAGAAAAAGTCGAGACACGTGAACATTCAACGTGATCGCTGATTAATTTGTGCCAAAAAGTAATGTGTGTGTGCTTTGTGTGTGTTTGTGTTCGAGTTTGTGTGATGCTACCATCTACCTGAATTGTAACATAATGTGTTCAATGTTGTAGATATAATGGATGATCACACAGCCAAGGTAACGAACATGGGAGAACAACTCCAAACCATTCAAGGTAATCATTAGTAACAATGAAAACACAATATGTCAGTATTTGAGTCCTCTGGTAATTTTGCTTAGATTTGCTAAATGTTAGGATAAAGCAACTTCGAGAAAAAGTCGAGACACGAGAAAAATCAACAGGATCGCTGATTGATTTGTGACCATGTTTAGGTGAAAATTATTCAAGTGAAAAAAAAAAAAAATGAAATAGCCTTTCAAAAAGTTATGTGTGTGTGCTTTGTGTGTTTTTGTGTTCGAGTTTGTGTGATTGTCACGACATCCGACCGGGATTACTTGACTACTGATTCCCATACAAGAGCCAACACAATAGGTACAATATATACAGTTTATTTACATTATATTAGAAAAAATATAACGCACAACCATCCTCACACAGGGGTTCTCTTTCAGTCCCACTCACACAAAACGATGAATGATATCTACAGATGAATTTCCTATTTATAATATATAATCGCCCTATCAAAGACGGTAGCTTTCCTCCCGAGTTGCGGCTAGTCACACAGTCCACCCAACAACATGTCACACCAGCTACGGTCACATAGATTTTCCTCCTGTAGGCGGTATCTGGGCACAAAGTCCAGCACAATGTAAGTATGACGATATCTAGCCACACAGATGATCCAGTAGATCGATATGACGTCACCAAGGTGTTCAGATAATTAGCGGTAAGGCTGACGTCATCAGGACATGCAGACAAACCACACAGGAATGTCTGTCATTATAAGATCACACAGACCACAATCAAGTAAGACTGCCGTCATCTGGTCACACAGACCAACCACTCAGGAAGGCATGACGTCATATGACGTTACGTCATCAGGGCAAATAGTCCAGATGATGCAACAGACGAACAGTCACACAGACTGAAGTATATGACGCTATCCGGTCACACAGACCAGATATCCAGTAACACAGACATGACGTCACATGGTACATGCACCCTAGAGTCGAAGCTCATGGTTGGGAAAAGCTACAATATACGTACCACCACATTACTTCGTTTATCAATATCAATTGTATGTGTTATAGCGGTATTAACTTCATGTACATTTGACAAATAACATTATTATAACCTTTACAATAACCCTGCAGAGAACTGGTTCTATTATCAGAGTAATTACTATAATTTCGGCCTAAAACATATATACAGTCATATCCTTAAGCTAACAATACTTCTGTTTACATTTAACACATTTTACCTGACCGAATACTCACGCATGTACACACAGCCCGTGCACACATAGACTCGAATGCACGTACCTGTAGCCAGGTATAATCCACCTCTTATAATACAAAACATACATACACGAGAAGGTACACTCATAACAATCACTATTATGGGAGTAATATAAGTTTAAACTTACCGCAAGCTGATATTTGCGCTTCCACCGAACACAAACACAATCCGGTCTACACCCGACAATGTCTGCTCCCAACTGACGATCTTACCTGCTGCGCATGCGTTACTCACCTTTAGTTCGCGCCAAATAGCAAGAGCACGTAATATACAAAATACTTACAATGGCATGTGGCAGTGATGCTACCATTTACCTGAATTGTACCATAATGTGTTCAATGTTGTAGATATAATGGATGATCACACAGCCAAGGTAACGAACATGGAAGAACGTGTAAAGATCATCTCGAAAACTATGGAAACGAAATCAGGTTTGTTAATTTCAGAAAAAAATATACCTTTGAAATGACGTTAATATATCAAGACGTGTCACAGAATATCACAGACGTGAATATCGTACTGTATTGTCAGAAATATATCGTTATTTCATTTCAAACAAAACCCACAAAGATGTAGTGAGATTTAAAACAGAACAGGACACAGTGAATAGAGGTCTTGGAGAACAACTCCATACTGTTCAAGGTAATCATTAGTAACAACGAAAACATGATATGTCAGTTTTTCATTCCTCTGGTAATTTTGCTTACATTTGCTAAATGTTAGGATAAATCAATTTCGAGAAAAAGTCGAGACAGGTGAACATTTAACGTTATCACTGATTAATTTGTAACCATGCTTAGGTGAAAATTACTGAATCGAAAAAAAGGAATTTGAAATAACCCTTCGGAAAGTAATGTGTGTGTACTTTTTGCGTGTTTGTATGTGTTCAGTGTTTGTCAATATTATGAGGCAAAACATTCAAAACCGACCGCAAATTTTATATTGTAAAATGTCAAAGGTTGAAAATGAATAAGATAATGTATTAATTCAACATTTCATTCAAAAATTGAATTAAATGCATTTCAAACAAAAAGATTTAAGTGTAATTTTGATAAGAGAGACACATCCTTCCGAAGGTATCACTGGTGATATTTTCATAATAATTTTAGTCAACGATACATTAGTAATTGTTCTGCATGAAGTTGCCTTATGACGTTTTACTTTTTAATATAAGATTTAAGCATAGAAAAGGGAAGTTAGGATCATGCCGACATATTGACGATGTCTTAATTAAAACTAACAGGCTATTTCTTGTTCCCAATATTTTGGAAATTTTTTACTGAGTTTCATTGCGCGATATAGTGTTCCTAATGTTACGTTATGCCTCTACACTCTTGGAAACAGAATATATAAGTATATTGGCGTAATAAGCTCTTTCTTGTCAAATGGTTCATCAGACCAAAGGTTTTATCAAATAAATCCATATTTAGCATTAGAAGCATGGTTCTATATCATAGCGAAAGCTCATCCGCTAAGGACAGCCTTACGGTGAAAGAAAGATGGTTGGTTGGTTGGTAGGTATCATCTCGACGACGAAGTGCTTATCCTAACTCTAGCTATTGAAACCGGTGCAGAAGCTGAAAGGCAGAGTCAGGAGCTTATGTAGATTTGGATTGTGTTAGGGTAATTATGAGGTCCGTTTGATACCTAAAACTTAATTGTTGCATTGTGACGCTATTTCTTGACCTCGCACAAGCCACCGTTTAAGGTACCATCTGCCAAACTAAAGTAAGAGGTTAGTTCGATGCAGGTTAAATTATAATTAGCACTTTTTGTTGGTGTCCAGTCTTGGAAACCATTCTAAGATTATTGTCTAATAAGCTTCTTTATCACTTTACAAATGTTTATTGCTTTCCTGATTCCACTCCATTCCTTCAGCCTACATCTATTCACTATATACGTGATTTATGTGAATGTGCTGATTTAGAAAGGTTATGAGAGGTTTCTACATTGAAGTAGATAATGTTATAATAGACTGAGATTATTAAAGATAGATTTAAGGTTTTGTTTCCTTGTGCATGCATGGGTAGGATGGGTGGATTATGGTTTAGGCTATGTTTTAAGTAGGAGTAATGTGTTAATTCTAACTGGTTACATTTGAGTATAGATAGTGAGGGATTAAGTTGTCTAATCTAATCTATATGCGATACATCCCACGGTTGTGTAGAAGTACTTTTTATATAGGGTCTGAGAACGGGTCTTGTATGATGTTTAGTTGGTTTGCATGTTTGTTGGTTGTATTATATTTATGATTGTCTGTTGAGATAATTGTGTGCGATTCTGGATTTAGAGATTGCTGGAAACGGTGTTGTTTGCTTTTAGAAAAGCGAGTGCTCGTACGTTTTTACAGGAAAGCTGTGGCATTGTGGTGTAAGCGTCTTTTTTAATATTGTGTATGCATCAAGAAGGACAACGCACTTGTGCACATATTACGACGTTGGATAAACCAGTTATTACTATTGTGCTGAACATCAAGCTAGTAGTACTTTCCGCCAATCATTACGAGATGCAGGGTTCTTCAAATTTCTCTCTCCCTGATTTCATGCGTCGTCCGGTAATATATTTTCTTAATGCTCTTCCTTGTGAGATGCAGGATGGATCTTCTGCAAATTTAATACACATGCTTCCCTTAGCCCCTAGTCATGTCCAGTGGAAAGTTGTTATCGCTATTTCCTGAGAAGTGTAAGCTGTATTTATCTCTTGGTATCTAGCGGTATCCTTTAAATTTTCCGACTTATCAACACATCAATGATAGGTCCTGAGATGTTGTCGATAGCTACCTCTCTAATTGTATATGTACATGTTTATAACTACAAGATTCCCTACTAAAATGTGGCGCTTGAAGTTTGAAACTCATCAAAACAAAATTGCTGAGAAGTCTGCATCTTGTTTGTAAAGGGTTGTAGTTATTTTTCATCGATATTTTCCTCATACCTAAACGTACTTATCTAAAAATCCATTTGTGGGTTATGGTGGGTCCTGTCATTTGTACTCTAGATTGACAAATTTCGTTAAGACTTGATACGTAGGTTTCAATAAGGTTAATTCACCCGATAAAAAGAAATGAAGGAATGTAGAGAAAGTAGTGATAGCTCAGATCACCGTGTAATCTCAGGTGAAAAAATCGGCGATATCTCGTCAGGGGAAAGAATCCAAAGTCTTCAAATTAGGGCCTCCATTGAAGTCCATAACGAGGCATTGTCTAAGAAGATATTAACATAATAGTTGTCCAGAAAGAAGATAAGATATCAGATCCTAGATTAAGTCCGATTATGCGATGTGGGCAGCAGGTACACTGCTTATACCCTACCAGCAGACCAGTTAGTTTCTAATACGTTCTTCGTACAAACAAAACGATGCTTCGAAGTAAGTCCTCGCATTATGACAATTTCTTTAACTGTTACAACTGTCGATATCGTAAAACTTATCCTAGTCAAAATTGAATCCTCATATCACATTTTATATACTTTATGGGTACATTTTATGTTGACCATGTACCGTGCATTATTGTATAGAAGGAATCCGACAGTACCTACAGTAATTACAAATATATTCAATGAGAGGTTCGAATATTAGTATCTTTCACGAGTGTGCATACATCTAAGAAAAAACAACACGC
The DNA here is from genome assembly GCF_031769215.1 of Ylistrum balloti. Taxonomy (NCBI): domain Eukaryota; kingdom Metazoa; phylum Mollusca; class Bivalvia; order Pectinida; family Pectinidae; genus Ylistrum; species Ylistrum balloti. Next base: position 95,539 of record NW_026782593.1, on the reverse strand, counting down.
TTAGACATTCCGCCGTCAGCAGCAGTGGTTTTTTATCGATGTGAAAAATAACGATTTCATGAATGTGATTTTCTTTATGTTTCACAAATAAAAAATGGGATGTTTCAGATGCTGGTAGGCGTATTCGGACGAATGAACAATTTTGGTGCTGCCTGTGAGTCAAACTCTTTTGCTTTCAACATTTGTGATTCAGTAGAAGTCAGTATTGTCAACCGAGTGTTGCATCTGAATTAAGATAAAAATGTGACATAGTCCAAGGTTTTTGAACAGGTTTTATAGCACAGCTTTGTTTTGGGGCTTACGTCCAACAATAACAGTCATCTAAATACACATTCCCTCCCACTAAAGAAATTACACAAAAATGTATGAAAACGAAACCATTACCGTGTTTTATTGAGTATGAAAATGTCAGTATTTGGTAGAGCCATCTCTGATACAATTCTTGTGCCCATCGTCTCATACTATTGACCTGACGCTGACGCTTGTTCTGAGGAGACCTATGTTATAACTGAATCAATGCAACCCGTTGTTTTCATGTTGCTTGGAATTTTTGAATCTCGTTCACAGGATAGGCCGATTTTTGCAATGTATGGGCATTGAAATGAGAAACAACTAAATGTCAAACCAACTGATCACGGTAGAATAGAAGTATTTGACAAATTTGACGATGAATTTGATGGAAGCAAAAAGAATGAAAACGAAACGCTAAGGAAAAGAACAAAAAGACAAGTTGGCATCCCTTACATCACGGGCCTGTAAGAGACAATTCAAAGCATTTATCGTGGTCATGGCATTGTAGCGGCCATGAAACCTCACAAGACATAGGTCACAGATTCTCGCATATACGTCATCAAGTGTTAAATAAAGATGTAGCCGAATCGATTACGTTGACATCTGGTTATTTTTTGTCTATAATCTGTTTACCATCTCATCACAGTATTTTTCTACCTTAGTGTACATAGGATTATAGTACAGCCGAAAAAATTGGTCGATTCCGTACCATCTGGTTCACTTCGAACGCCAGGGCTAGTACGCTCCACACTGCCCATTTGTCTGATGAAGGTGACCGTGTAGTCATCGAAACGTCACACTCTAATCTTCTACTGGTTGTGTTATGATAACTTCTATTATATTGACATTACCAACCTGAAGAAAAGATCACGGTACTACCATCAAAGACGTGCAAACGAGGCGGACAGAATAGAGACAAGCATATCCAAACAGTAACACTGCTGTCGTACTCATAATGTGATTCTGATAGTATGACTTATTTCTTAATTCCTAAACATGGGTCCCGTCGTCTGTCGGAATGAGTAAAAAGTGGCGTTCAATAGACAGATGGACTCCTCGCAAAGACCTAATATTCCAAATAAGGTGATCACGTGCCTATTGCAGTCTTAATTGTTTTTGCCTTCCCGTCAACAGATGACATTTTACTGGTATAATTCAAACGCCTGTTGACACTACGCTGGCTAACGCAAACATTGTTGTTCCATTGTCCGCTGATGATGTTGTTATATTGTACTTGCCATCTGAAGATTGATATCGCAAATACCAATAATGTTTACCGGTCGGATTTAACCCATTTTATCTTCGTTGAATTAGTTTTATTTTATATATGTCTCTAACATTTTAAGGGTTACTTAATCAGTTTGTGCTTTGTGAGCCGTCAATATTTTTCCCTGAGTCTTCTAATACATATTCTGTAGTTATTTTTTTATCACTTTCAGGGCGATTATATTTATAGCGATGGTTTTGGCTGGTAAGTGTGCTTAGATCTCCATAAATTCAATGAGGTTAATGCACCATATCTAAAGTAAAGGTAACGAAACGTAATATTTATATCACGCTTACCAAAGCATAATCATTCAGATGTCATATTTAAAATACATACTACAAACACATTCCTTTGTTTGACCATGTCATACAAAGTTAGAATAAATTTATGTTACGGGAGACGAGTGTCAACTATTAAGACGTGAAAATGTTTTAAAACCATCGTGATACAAAATATATATAACCGATATTTGTGATTGAAACTGTCAGATTCATCATCAAATAATTTCATACCGCTTTGTGTAGAAATTATTTGACCAAATAATTCTAAAAGATATAATTAAAATGCAATATTTTAAATCCAAGGTATAAATTACATCCAAAGACTGGTTCCTGTAATTTTTTCTCTAAATATCAACTCATCACTTCATATATATCGGACGTTGTTTTCATATTGGTGAAGACATTGATGAACTAAAATGTTATGTGAAAAAATACTTTGATAATTTAAATCTTGTATCTACCTGAACAAGTTATGCACGAAGTGATAACATTGTTTTCAATCGCTAACGTCTGAGTGATATCATCACTTAGATGGGACCAGAATGAATATATGCCATTAAATCTCGGAATTTTAGCTAAATAGCGTTATGTCAGTATATTTAGAATTGTTTAATCAAACAGTGAATATATATCTTATCAGTAATTTATGATATTTGAAAGAATGAAATAAAACATGTTTTCATATTTGTTTCTAGTGACGATAGAGGGGATGAGTGGTATGTCGAGAAGGACGAACATTTTAGAAGGTAATTCAGATTGATATCACGGCAAACAATGCCTTGCAGTGTGTGACGCTAAACATGTTCATGAAAATATAATATTTAAAATAGATAGCGGAAACTACAAACAAATGCTGGTTGCTTTGATATTTCTCCTACATATCAACTCACGGAACAATGTGTATTTATTGGAATGGTTAAATCAGTCACTGACAGTTGTACCTTTCGTTCATCTTTCTCGAAATTGCAGTTGAAATATAAAACATTTCTATATTTATATATTGATGGTTCAAAAGATAATGATAAGGTTGCCGCGGCCATGGTTCCACAAGATGAAGCAAAGTAATGAGAGCTGTTATCCATTCAGACTCTGTTTCTGTACTACAAAGTCTTAACAATAGAAATATCGAAGATATTTTCATTTGTAATACATTGATTCATGAACTTGCCTTTCGTATTGCTTTTTGCTGGGTTCCTGGACACATGGGAATACCAGACAAGGAAAAGCAGATCGTGCCGCTAAGGAAGCTTAATCACTACCACCTGTTGTTTTAAACTTCATTTTACTTTGCAGATCAATTAAGGACGATGCATACAAACGCCGTGAAGGCTAGAAATGGTTAGTGCATTTCCAAATCAAATATATGTAACCTGATGCCGTAGAATCAATTATTGCGAAGAGATAGCAGTTAGTCTATTTCTCTCTGATTAAAGTTAACCTACAGTTAACACGGCCAAAATTATTTCTCAATGCTGATGTTATTGATGTGATTTTTTTGATAACAATATCATTTTCTATGTTTTGCCTTTTACATTTCATAGTAAACACATTTTTTAGTATCAAAATTAGGTATATAGATGTATCTGATTAGTACACTATAAAACAATGATATAACATAGTATTGAATATTAACCATCAACTTCTTTTTCTGATTATCAATTCTAACAGTTTTATACCGAAAACAATTATGTTCAACTTCAGTCTAAAAGCTCATTGTCTTATTCTCATACCTTCAAAGGCTGATTTATCTTATTTCATCATGTTTTAATCATTGTCTTAGTACCCGATAGAAACTATTTTAACATTGTTCTCTGATTATGGAATTCGGTTGGTACGGATCATGTATGGTCCTATGTCACATTTCTCTAGATTAAAATCGAGGTAAACAAATAGCCAATTATTGAAAATCACGCTTACCAAAGCATAATCATTCAGATGTCATATTTAAAATACATACTTTACAAATACATTCCTTTGTTTGACCATGTCATACAAAGTTAGAATAAACTTATGTTACGGGAGACGACTGTCAACTATTAAGACGTGAAAATGTTTTAAAACCATCGTGATACAAAATATATATAACTGATATTTGTGATTGAAACTGTCAGATTCATCATCAAATAATTTCATACCGCTTTGTGTAGAAATTATTTGTCCAAATAATTCTAAAAGATATAATTAAAATGCAATACTTTAAATCCAAGGTATAAATTACAACCAAAGACTGGTTCCTGTAATTTTTTCTTTAAATATCAACTCATCACTTCATATATATCGGACGTTGTTTTCATATTGGTGAAGACATTGATGAACTAAAATGTTATGTGAAAAAATACTTTGATAATTTAAATCTTGTATTTACCTGAACACGTTATGCACGAAGTGATAACATAGTTTTCAATCGCTAACGTCTGAGTGATATCATTACTTAGATGGGACCAGAATGAATATATGCCATTAAATCTCGGAATTTTAGCTAAATAGCGTTATGTCAGTATATTTAGAATTGTTTAACCAAACAGTGAATATATATCTTATCAGTATTTTATGATATTTGAAAGAATGAAATAAAACATGTTTTCATATTTGTTTCTAGTGACGATAGAGGGGATGAGTGGTATGTCGAGAAGGACGAACATTTTAGAAGGTAATTCAGATTGATATCACGGCAAACAATGCCTTGCAGTGTGTGACGCTAAACATGTTCATATAATATAATATTTTAAATAGATAGCGGAAACTACAAACAAATGCTGGTTGCTTTGATATTTCTCCTACATATCAACTCACGGAACAATGTGTATTTATTGGAATGGTTAAATCAGTCACTGACAGTTGTACCTTTCGTTCATCTTTCTCGAAATTGCAGTTGAAATATAAAACATTTCTATATTTATATACTGATGGTTCAAAAGATAATGATAAGGTTGCCGCGGCCATGGTTCCACAAGATGAAGCAAAGTAATGAGAGCTGTTATCCATTCAGAATCTGTTTCTGTACTACAAAGTCTTAGCAATAGAAATATCGAAGATATTTTCATTTGTAATACATTGATTCATGAACTTGCCTTTCGTATTGCTTTTTGCTGGGTTCCTGGACACATGGGAATACCAGACAAGGAAAAGCAGATCGTGCCGCTAAGGAAGCTTAATCACTACCACCTGTTGTTTTTAAACTTCATTTTACTTTGCAGATCAATTAAGGACGATGCATACAAACGCCGTGAAGGCTAGAAATGGTTAGTGCATTTCCAAATCAAATATATGTAACCTGATGCCGTAGAATCAATTGTTGCGAAGAGATAGCAGTTAGTCTATTTCTCTCTGATTAAAGTTAACCTACAGTTAACACGGCCAAAATTATTTCTCAATGCTGATGTTATTGATGTGATTGTTTTCGTAACAATATCATTTTCTATGTTTTGCCTTTTACATTTCATAGTAAACACACTTTTAGTATCAAAATTAGGTATATCGATGTATCTGATTAGTACACTATAAAACAATGATATAACATAGTATTGAATATTAACCATCAACTTCTTTTTCTGATTATCAATTCTAACAGTTTTATACCGAAAACAATTATGTTCAACTTCAGTCTAAAAGCTCATTGTCTTATTCTCATACCTTCAAAGGCTGATTTATCTTATTTCCTCATGTTTTAATCATTGTCTTAGTACCCGATAGAAACTATTTTAACATTGTTCTCTGATTATGGAATTCGGTTGGTACGGATCATATATGGTCCTATGTCAAATTTCTCTAGATTAAAATCGAGGTAAACAAATAGCCAATTATTGAAAATCACGCTTACCAAAATATGTCAATCAGCATTTCCTATTAAGGCTGATTTTAATCATTATCACTTCGAATTAATCAAGGGTAACTGTTGCTGATCCGGTTCAGTTAATGGTGAACTCTGCATATGCACTTGATAAGATATGATGGGCTGTGGTCGTTCGAATGTCACGCTTATCCATGATTTTCTAATCTAAAGCTTAATTACAACCCATATCACTTAACGCCTAGACAAGAAAATGCAAATGGGTTATGAATATCGAAATTTGATAGATATGTTAATAGCAGTTTATTCTGTAATTCGAATGATATTCCAAATTGGATTATCATACGTTGTTATGGTAATTTCGCATGATAATGTTTTACCACTTGTTAACGTTATCTGAATTCGACCTTAGTTTCACACTACTTGCACTTAAACTATCATTGACCCAATTGATAGAATTTAACTATTTGTGCCGATTTCGTAATCTGTTACCCCAAAACTAATTTTGTAAGAACACTTTAAACAAGCTAGATACTTCACACTAAAATATGATTACAATATTCCGTAAAATAGAAAGTGTAATTTGATAATGCATTATTTAGCAAAAATTGTTTAAACTTGCAGATTTAACTATTCATAAAAGACTATCAGCTTCATCAGAAAGCGACCAATTGTTTATTAAAATATAGAGAAGCTACTGCTACAACAAATAAGAAAGATTAATTTAATTACATTAAACTACACGATGCCAGCTTTTTTATACTTCATCGATTGGTTTTATTTAGAAAGGATAACTTTCATTTAAATAAAAAAAAATTACGGCTAAACAATGAAACAAATGTTCGAAAACTACAAACCAAAGCTGGTTGCTGTGATATTGTTTTCCTTAACCTTTCCTTAACAATACATAGAAAATATTTTCAATGGTGAGACATCAAGTAGAGATTAGAAAAAAACAAACTCAGACAAAAGTTCTAATGAACAAACAGCTGTCGATATCAGTCAAACTATTAATAATCTAAGTGAATGACTTTCTAGCGATTACTATGCCATTTTCTTTGTTTTGCGTTTTATTTTAGCACTTTCGGCTTTGGATAAACAGATCATCGAAATAAATACGAACAACTGGAGAGTTCAACACGTGATTACCTTCCTCGCACGAACACTAGAATCAAGCAATGGTATGTAAACTGGTTTAAACGTATACAATGCTTTTGTGAAATTAATAATAAGATATACAAAATATCAAAAAAAGACACGCTGTTGATGTTTGTGAAATGGGAACGTTTTATTATATCAAATACTTTTGGAACTACATTCTGGAAGGAAGGGATTCAGATTTCATGAAATTGCGGGAAAAACTGTAAATGTTCCCATAAAACGCATTTCTGTTTTATCAGTTCAAAATATTTCAGATTAGCCAAGTAAATAAACTCATATACGGAATTGCAATAAAAAAGTTGATATGTAATAAGATGTGTTGAAAGCTGGGTACAAAATGAATGATTAAAAAGAAATTAAGGAATTTTAATGAGGAAAGATCACTTTTAACAGAAACAATTAAAAATAACATAAATATCGCCATTGCAGGTAGATCAATGTTCTATAAATCATGGTTTAAATCAAGATTATAGACTATTGCAGATATTATAAAAAATGCAGAAAACGTGTCCCTCTCTACCTTTTTTAAAAACGTTCTAAAACGTGCCAGCTTCGGTGCATATGATGTAATGAGCCATTCACCGTTAAACATTGTTAATTGGACTGCATTGACCATCTGTCTACTCGAGACACTTTTTATCGTAACATTACAAGTCTAAAGACCCTTGTGGAACTGTTGAGATTGATAAAATTCTAGGTTACCGAAAAGAATGTTGGTCCGTACTAAAGATTATGGCTTATAATTTTTTAATCTTTTGTGATAATATAACCATTTTAAATTCTTAACATTTGTCTTTTACCTTTTAGTTTGTTTGATGTTATTTCCTTTTTGGATCGCTGTGTGTTTTACCGTTTGATGGCCTTAATGACCTTTTACATGTTGACGGGCCATTAAAAATGTCATAATAATAATGATGAAAAGTGCATGGATTATTATCTGCAATTCGCAAAGGCTCGACACTTTTAATATTAGATTATACGGCCTTTCCTATCTCCAAATATTAAGATCGTTTTCAAAACACTTGTCGATCCGAATTGTTTTACAACCTTCTTAATCGAAAGGATGTAGTCACTGGTAAAGTGAAACGGAAAGTTATAGTGTGATAAAAAAGAATGGAATAAGATATATACAATTCTATATAAAGTAAGAAAAAATTCTAGTATTCAATGGCTTCAATACTGAATATCACACCATATTCTTTCCACAAATTGTAAACTATTTAAAGATGGTATAAAAGCTAGTCCACAATGTGCGTTTTGCAATATGTGGATGTCAGGAAGTGTAAAACCTATTACAAAGTTTAGAAACAGTCCTATATGAGCTGATCTTTACATACCCATTTCTATAAACAAACAATCCTTCCTATTCGGGTTTATTAATGACAGAAATTTTAATTTCACTGTTGATAATAAAATAATTCTTATCATTAAACAATATAACAATATAGAAACATGTTTAAATAAGTCGTATAGTTTAAAATAAAAAAGGGATTATCGAGACACCTAAATTTACACAACCGCTCTCGATTTAACTTTATGTTTGTTTTATGTTCTATTTGTGTGATGTAATTAATGTAATATTTATGTCTTGATAAAGGGACAGGTTGCCTTGAAAAGTTGAAAATTCGCTTGTCCGTACTGTTGTTTTTATTTCATTGATGATAAATATAATAAATATATATATCTACATTTTAAATAATTGCTGCATGCAAACTATGAAATACATTCCAAACTGAGTTTGCTTTGACCTTTTTATGGCTTCAGTGAGGTTTGGGAATGTAGACAGAACGGTGGCACATCTGGCAGGTAATCAGTTTATAACCATGACAGCAATCAATAATATCGGAATGCAATCAACCTTTCAGGCGCTGATTCTTTTAAAAAGAACAAATGCTGTTGTAAATGTTCCTGTAAACATCAATTCTATTAAACAATATCTTTTTATATGAAATATCAAATTTTCTTGTCATTGAAGTATACAGATTTTACGTAAATGAGATATCCTTGTCATGTCTTAGGGAAGAGACGATTTGAAAGATTTTATATCACATCTAATTAATTTAATTAAAAGTATTTTTGATATTTCAGCCTTGGTGGATTCCAACGCCAAAAGATTGGACAATCTCGACTGTTGTATCACACCCATTCTTTATGGTAAATACTTGAAAGTCTTGTCTGTATCTTAACTTTCAATCAATCAGATGCAAGGATGTTTCATTTACTTCGGATAAAAGCTTGGTGATTTTTTACCTTTCAATAAATATATTTGTGAATATCTTAAAAATAATTAAAATATATCTTTGAAAGGAATGATGGACTTGATACCTTCACAGTATAGAACAAGTGATCGTGTGGTCCTCAATATTAAGTTAAAGGTGAAAATAGATTTTAGGTTCCATTTACCAAGGGATACGAAGGGTGGAACCAAACGTGGACTATTATGCTTACACAATGCATTTTTCCTTTCCCACACTTATACACAGTAGCATAAAAAATCGTTATGGATAAGCATCGCTGTCAAAATCGTAATTTAAGTAACAAACGAGTCCACCATTTCCTCTACGGAAGGGTGAATTTTGCTCTAGTTCATATAGGAAAATGATTTTTGGTATACCTTGTTTCCCTCTAGTAAGTAGGGTTAATTTTGAAAATAGTTTATATAAGAAAATACTACTTTTGGTTATATTTTTTTTTTACTATTTTCACTACGAATTATTACCAACTTAATGTTACAGTCTGTGATACCTAAACGGCTTCACAACAGCAGAGAAAGTTATGATTATTTAAGGATCCAGGTGACCACTTAAGTCTATGGCTCTTTCTAAACATTTATTGAAATATCATTCTGATCTTCTAATACTGTTGTAGCAAGACTTTTGGAAACAAATCCTGTAGACGAAAATTTTGAAGAAGGAATTCCTGCAAATTCTGACGAATTGTTTCGATAGAGAAAGACTGATGTAAGTTAAATCCGATCATTCATTGGTACTATCAAATACAATTTACAAAAAGAAAACGATTGCATAGTGGCATAGTATTTATGACTTGTATGTAAGAATGATATATCTTCATTGTATTTCAATTGGGTATTTTTTGTTATTTGTGATGTGATTGAAACTGGCAAGATTGTGAACAAAAGAAATATTTACAAAGAGATTCATGATAAGTACAAGGAGAATAAGATCAGGTGTTCCAGAGACGTTTTTTTTATTTGCGTCATCGACGTCATCCACCATGTGAATCTTGGACGATCCAAGTTAGTAATGTCACGTTTCCAAATACGATTAAGGTTAACCGCAACAGAACTACCATTATAGGTAACGTTAGTGTTGCTGGAGGCATAATGTATGAACAATTATATGGCGAGTTATGGAAATCATAATCCAACAAAATAATTTAAAATACTGATCAAATTGCACAAATATCATTGAGTATGTTCTGATTAATGGATGATTGTAAAAGAATCTTGTTCACGTTCCAGTTTTAATCGAACGCACTTTTAAAAGTATTGTATGTTTCCAATGTCTAATACAATTGCGACTAATATGTACATTTTTTGCAGAATGACAAGAATTATGTGGGAAGGATCATGGAACGTAATGTACTGTGGGACATTACTTCATCCTATATATAGTTAGAAACGTTATCTATGGTGCTTAGATCGAATACGTTACGAATGTTTCGAGGAATTGCTGTATACTTCTAAATCAGATGCCTTTCGTTTTCGATAGAAGTACTAGTAAACAGCGCTTTCCTTTTCGTTGCTTCCGACACTGGAAAAATACCTTGTTGATTCTACTTTTCTCTTATAAGAAAAGTTATCGTTTCAGGGTATAGAGTCATGTTACGGGGAAACCGAAATGCGGCATTATTGCCTACAAGTTGAGTTTTGCTTCAGTGGAAAGGTTTTCAGTTAATCGATAGCATGTATTTAAATACCACAATTTCTTGCGTAATTCCCTTGAATAGATATAAATCATGGATCTAAATTAACTGAAGTTTCGTCTTATGTTTACAAGGTGAGCGACAACTACTCATACACAAATACAAGTATTCCATAGAAATAATTCCCATTAGCTCTTACATACAAATTACCCCCGTTATGATTCTATCGGTTCGATTTAAAGGTATACAAACATGAACCGCTCACAGTAATGTTAAAATGAATACTGCATGTTCCTGTGAACAACGAACACTGTTCTTATCATTTCAATGAATACATAAAGCTCGATTTCATTTTTACATATATGATTAATGAAACACAGATAGTCTTCAAGCAGTGCTTTAAATCGCAGAAAAATTATATATCCTCCATGATATACGCAAGAAATTAAGGTAATAATGTGCATAATCCTAAGTTTTATTTGTGTATAAAAAACGGTTGGTTTGTTTCCGATTTTCTTATATCATGTATATTATGACGTAAATGTTACGAAAGTGATAATTTTTATCTATTTTCATTTATTTCATTTGTTTGATTTTGTGTGTTTTATCGGTAACCTATCACTTCCTTCGATTATCAGTCGTATTGAATAGAATGCTTTCTATCACAGATAACAGGAAGTAAGACAATAAATTTTCATTAATATTCATTAACTGTATTTGGTTATTTTTATATTTGGAATACGTATCTATGTGAATTTGTTATCAGGTCATCATTTACAATTAAGAAATTAGCAACGGTGGAGCACGCAGATATGTTGTAAAATAGCAATTTTCAGGTTTTTATAATAATTTGTGTTGTTTTAGTGATTCGAAGGATACTGTTGACTTGTAAATAAAAAAAAAATATATTTTGAACTTAAAGTGAAAAGATTAATTAAGTTTATCTGAAATCCATTCTGTGCGTCATCGTATTCTAGGCCATTTTAAGTAATTGCAAGTTCTCAAAGTGATAACTACGGTACTGACAACGTATCAACTAAATACTCCGCTATTTTATTGTCGGGAGCATGTATATTAATGAACGTTATTTGGTCATAATTTCGTTTCCGCTCATTTTCTCTTTAACAACATGTTATATGGTTTGAAGGGTTATAATGGAAGAAACCAGTCCACGTTATTTTCGGTTATGGTTCATTTATTCCCTCCCTAACCGTATCATCAGTATACATGTACATTTAAAGTGCAAAACAATTAATACATTCACACAAAAACACGCAAGCGTTATACTACTTACCAAGTATAAACAGTGACCCGAAAAAACATTTTTGGAGGTATTGATCTAATGATTATATCTCACGAAACTAGAGAAAATGCTAAACAACTTTTATCTTTCGAAAAGTTTTATTTGCGAAATACTTCCTGCGCCTTTGGCGAGTGGAAAATACCAGGCAATTTTTTCGGACAATTTTTATTGATGATATCACGCGCACGGTGGACGCACAGTTTATTCCACATACCTGGACAGATATATTTTTTCTTTTGATATTTTTCGCTGTTAAATCTACTGCAGTTTTCTACCTGATGATGCCTTAAGGCACTGAATATTCTTAAGGTTGTGTTGCACACTGGTTGGGAAACTATTAAACCAAAATTAGGCCACTGTTCCATTGCGTATGGATCTGCTAGACCTTCATATCTCCAATTACTAGACACTGTTCATCACCAGGGTCTGAGACTCGCTCTCGGAGGTTTAAGACCACACCTACAGCAAGCCTTTATGTAGAGGCTAACGAACCATCACCATATAGCTGTCGAAATAAATTGGCTTTGCAATACACCATTCAGCTTAAGTCAAATCCTTCAAATCCTGCTTTTTCACTTGTATCCAAGACAATCTCAGGAAAAACATGGAAGTTGTGTTAAATTAGGGGGAGCCATATGAATAAGTGAGCTGTGATTTTAAATCGCATTCTCAGATGGTCGAAAGCCATTCATTAGACCCCAATGTCTCATTAATGTACATGTACACATCCTGAACAAATTTTGAAACTGTTTTGAAGAAAATAAAATAAATAACATATATTTGAAGTATCATGTGTAATGAAAATAATCTGTAATATATATAGTTCTCTTTCTTGCATGGTTTGAGGTTTGATTCTACTAGCCTTTTGCATTATATATTGAATGTCAAGAACCACCAACACCTATAACATGGAAACCTCTCTAATTAGGAAAGTAATTAGATAAATATAGCATTATAAGAATAGTTATACTATCAATCATCACGTGTTTCTACAGACTTTTGTTTTGTATAGTGTATACATGAAATATTTGAATTGTCTGAATTGCTATCCATATAGGAACTGACTAATGATAAATTTAATGATTTTGATATCAATATTCCTAAATATATTCTGTCAATAGATTTGCATTACTGATATGATACAGCTTATGGTATGAATATTGCATTGCTAACTTCAATTACAATACAGGAATTTTTAATATGGACAAAATGTGATGACACTGAAACATCCAAGTCATTCTGTGCCATCAGAGCCAGCAAAGTCTTAACTTACATTTTACCTCTTCAAATTTAGTATGGAGAATTATGCAAAATCAGATTAAATCTAAATTATGTGTTATTTTCAACTGCTAGTAAGTGTTACAATTGAAACTCTTCAATCTGATACAAGTAACTAGTTTTGGAAACACCATCATGATTTTAGCAATAATAATATTATTATGGAAGACAAAATGTTTTGAAAAAAATGTACAGATATTTTACCATTTTGGTAAAAAACTGACTACCATAAGCATACTCTAAATTGTGTCTAATTAAAAAAAATATGTTTAAAACAATTACCAGTGTCTGTTGTGATCCCATGTATATGTATTTCTTTATTTGATTTACACGGCGAATGAAACCCCACAAATAAAGTGGACATATCTAGACATTTAAATGACAGTATGCTCACTGCCTACATCATTATTTTACAAATGCGAGTGCAGCCATAATCATTACAAGGGAAATAACTGAATACTAGAAGAAACAACTTCAAACAAAAAAATAATTTTCTTGAGTTATCTTCCCTGACATTTGAAAATTAAATATTCAATAAAGCTTGTAATTGCATTTAGAACACGTTTTTCAGTAGATCAGAACTGACAAAATATGTATAAAATAATTTCATCCAAAGCTGCACAAGGACAATACTAAGTCCGAATCCCAATACGGAGACCATAAAACATTACTTATATCAATGCCTCCGCTAGGAATCGTACCCAGGAACCCTGCCTTACTAGTCTACCGCTCAACCGATCGAGCTAAAAAGAAGTTCTAGCTCTGGTCGAGAGGTATATTACGGCAAGTATTTATCATGCTTACATGCACATTGCTGACACATCTATCAGAAAATACCTGTTGAAATACAAAGTATAGTCAATCCGTTTTCTTGCACTTGGGATTTCCACTTTTATAATTTATCAAACAGGTGTCGTTTTTACTGTTTTAGTAACTCATCTTTGAGATTAATACATGGGGAGTTGATGATACTTTATTCTTGCTATAAAATATCTACACAAATCTGGGGTAACAAAAAATCTCAAAAAACGTATATAACCGTAAAAAACCAATTTCTCAAATAATTTTATATCTGATGATCCATATAGTACATGTCAATTTCCGTATCAGCATATCTACTTATGAATGATTTACAAAAAACTAAAGAGAACCTGTAAAGTAAACACTGTTAAAGGGACATAACTCATGTTAACGAACAGTATGATTAACAAGTCAAAGTGCAATCATGTAGATAAAGGTATTTAAAAATGGCGGATTGGGTATCCCGACGTTTGTGAAGTTAACTTTTTACCTAGTCATAGCAGCGAAACACTCATTCCATTGGATCAGACGATTTGACAGGTACGTTGTTTAACTATTACAATAAATGCCAATAATATCTTGTCTTTACTTATCCTTCAAGTCACGAAAAACGTTAATAAGTTATGAAATTAAAAATTTAAACTACATATGCTATATTACTCATAACAACACATGTTTAAGCTTGATGAATTACTGGAAGAGTAATATTGATAAAGGATATATATTCTGTACATAAAATCGAAAGGTTTTGAAAATGAAATACATTTTTGCTTGTTAATTTCTACTCAGGACTTTTGGAAAATCTGTAACGTTTCCACGATCCGGGAGGTATCCAGTATTACATTACTATTAATCTACACGGTTTTCGTAGTGGTACCTTCTCATTTCATGTTCAGGCCAAGCAACTGAAAACTTCTGTTTGTATCACTGATATCCAATCCAGGTTATTGTGAACCCGTGTAAATAATGTATTTGTTTATTGTATGATTACTTAATGTCAGCATGACATTTTTTAAAAATGTAAACATATATACATACAATGTCTTCCGAATGCATCAGTCAGCACCTATTTCGGATTGTATCCTAAAAATTCTTTTAAAAATATATTCAGATTTCAATGGTTTTATCACCTTACTATACTATACCTTAGAGTAGCTGTATGTACATACATATACACCGAGCTTAACACAATAGGTACATGTGAATATATTCACCACTACAGATCTAATCTTGATCAGGTAACAGGTTACTCGGAACTCCTCGAATATGACTAACGCCACATGTTGTGAAGCACACCCGAGGAGTTCCGAGTGGGAAACAGGTAGTGGTATTGTAATACTCTGTATTGAAATAACAGTAGTAAACTCAGTAAAAAATCCTTGTATTTCCGGACTTTGTGATCATTCCATTTCGTCTTTTAGACGCATGTTTTTATATCCCTTGTTCGCTTGAGTTTCACAATCAATAAACATGTGACCTGAAGCCTAAGCCTGGCGAATTATCGTAGTAACCCTTGCCATCCTCGCTCAACAAGTGGTGACAGAAGTCGGATAAATCACGGTCGACTTTTTACGTCCTGGAGAGATCCTGGTAACCCAATGGTCACATGATTTTGTGAATTTTGACGGCGACGTTCTGCAGCTCAAACGTGCATGTGTACAGGAGTCTATTACAAGTATCCAGGGTTGATGAATCGTTGTCACATTTTTAGATTAAATGTTAACATTTTTCATAGTCATACAATTCTAATCTCATCGGAATTTCAATCAAAAGAAATTTCAATAGGATTATATTGCCACGGGTACTTTCGTTTTGCATATATGGTGTATGTAACGCACAAGTCGTTGGTTAATTGAAACAGCGATTCAATGTGAACACCTACATTATTTTCATATCTATGTTTACTGATCAGACATACCTACAGGATCACTTAGCTACAAAAGCCCAAAAGTAGCATTTGACGTCTTTAACAAGAGACCCAAAACGTTGAATAAAGTAATTAAAATGGTAATAATACAAGAACACATCTACAGGGTCACAGTTGGCAGAGAAAGAGATCCTATGATGCGTGATAATTCAAGGAGGAAATCATGGATAGAGAACGAAGGTGATTCTCCTACAGAACGCTATGAAGTACTTGCACACAGAGTGCGCAGTTACCGATTAAGACTTCCAGTGGCATTGTGGAATTAGAAGCTCGTTTGAAACAGCTTCCAGATCTGATAAAGAACAGGTCCCTGTGATTCTCGTCTAGAAATGTTTCTGGAAGAACAACAATCCTTCAAAGGTGGTATAGTATAGTATAAATGTGGGTGACTTCCAGCGTGAAAGTAGCTCAGGTTGATCACAATCATCCACACCACCGAACAAACAACATGGTAATTTTAAGAAGAAAGTTATCCGAATCCACAGAACTGAAAAAAACACCGTTATGATGGCCATTGGTTAACGTATAACAACAGCCCTTGCCATTTTTAATGACATTACCTTATGTTGATCTGAGTATGTTCTATCTAACTCTTTTTTCATGAAAAATACCTGTGTACAGAACACTGACAATAGACTAGTTGCAGTACTACTGAACCGCAAATACTTCAAAGCTTTTTTTTTGGTTGACTTTGACGCATGTCTGGATAGGACTTAACAGAGAAAAATTACCGGAACTCCTTACGTTTCTTTACTTTCCAGGATCTAAATGGATTCTCCTGTTATCAAAACCATTTTGTCTGTGTCAGTTCTGACAGCCCTCTGTGTACCCATGAAGTATCGAGGATGGTTCCTGGGGTACAGAGAACGAAAGTGATCGTAACCCCTGGAGTGTCGAGGATGGTTACAGGAGTACAGAGTGTGCAAGTAATCGTAACCACTGGAGTATCGAAGATGGTTCCAAGGGTACAGAGAACGAAAGTGATCGTACCCTTGGAGTATCGAGGATTGGCTATGCTTAGTTCCTATTTCCTGATATATTCATTATTTGCTACATATGTCAAATTTAGTGTTCATTTTTTTCGCTCATGCAATTCAATTCATATCTATAGAGTTTTGTGTCCTCGTGTCATATTGACGGGGTCAGTTCGATATGATAAATGACATTGTTTCGGAGTGCGCTTTTTTGCAGATTCAATCGAGAAGTAGAGGTCAGTTGCTGTCAGAAGGAATTGATAAAGTACCATTGTTAGGTTCAGATGAAGCGAAACATTCCGAACATTACAGGAAATATATTGCGCGATATGAAAGACGAGATTAAAAGGTCCCAAATATAAATATATTTTTCAGTATCGTAAGGAATGAATTGCCTTGGTTTCGTTATTTTTGAGTAAAATGCAGATATTTTGTTTGAAACTGAAGGAGGAGTCGTCTTCTCTTGATATTATAAAATATTACAAAAGTATGATAGTACACTAGTATGATAATATAAGAGAATAAAGCATAATAGTATGACCGGATAACGATATGATAGTACAATAGTATGAAAAAAGTATCTTGACAGTAACAGTATGATAGTATAAAAGTATGATAATATAATAGTATAAAAGATAATTAAAATAATAGCGTGAAAAATAATAGCATAATGATATTGTAACATAATAGCCAAACAGTATAATAATATGACAGTATTATAGTGGGATTATATGATAGAATTATGACATGATAATATAATTTGACATAATGATATAACAGTGATAGCATAACAGTATGATAAAATGGTGATATTATAGTAAAATAACATAATAATATACTAGCATAATAACATACAGTAGACGCTGTAGCATGTATCTTCGAAATGTTTTTCACGCTTTTCACGTTTAAGAAATGTGGTTTATATTGCCAGGCGAAATCAAAATCCATGATGACAAAGTTTGAAGGAGTTGAGCAATCGTTCAAGTCAGTGGAGGTACTTATATTTGCTATAAATAATGTATTATTTTTAATGATGTTGAGTAAAGAATTCCTTTCCACATATATTAATTTGGATTTTGAGTTTTATTATGAATATTGTTCAGAATAATTAATTTCACCTCATTTTTTATCAATGTGAAGATGGGAATGTCGAAGCATATGTGTAATACACGATCCAATAGTATATTATAGCGTGGAAGCACTTGTCTCGAAATTTCATTGCGTATTCATTTTTTCGTCAACAAATAACATCACAAGTAACATACGTGGTATTTATATAAAGATTTAGAAACATTGCACATATAAACGTGCAAACACAAAACTAAATTATTCAAGTGTTAATTTACCATTCATCTGTTAGAAATGTGGTTTGTTTTGAGAGTGAGATATTCGTGATAGAGGGGATTATATGAGACCCATTGCCAAGTCTTTGTCAGTCTTTTAAGACTCTCTGTAAACACCTTTCTGTCAATTTAGGCAAATTTGTCTGAAGGATAACTGTAATTGGAAACATTTAGCAAGTCAACCTATAGGTCTTGTACGGTGTATCTGACCAATGCTTATTTACATTAGTAAAACTCCGGGATTCCAGGTATTCAGCAATTTATACAGCAGTTTTCTTTTCTGATGTTATACCACCGGGAAATGGTTTTGGACATTCTGTCTCCCTATTCAATTACGAAATTCTCGATTAAATGAAATTGCAGAATTGTTGGCGTAAAAACGCATTCCATCTTGCCCATTAACTTCAAACGGACCCGGTTAAATGATCTTTTTTAATTCGATATTCAAGGGTCTGCTTCAATATAACGATTTTCGTGCAACATACAAACAAAAGAGGGTTTCGAGAGACAGGTTGTTGAAAATTATAGAAATCTTTTTATGGTTGTCAAGTTCATATCTTTTTTGTGTGTGTGATATGAAGCTGACCGTGCTTGATGTTCGTAAGTACGCCTGGTGGTACAATTGTGTACCTTGTTCTCATTTGAGAATGCGACACTACTTTCTTGGATTTACAAATATTTACATGACGGGTGTCGTCAAACGAAGACTCTTATTCTTTCGGAATACACTGTCTTCTTGATCTTGAACGTATCGAATATGGTGCTAGGCTTTCACGAAACATAAACTGGTCATATACTTAATGTACATATTACTAAAACCTATACATATTGTTAGTAAAACATTGTCTGTTTTATTAGTGTCCATCCGTCAGAGTGGAACGACCTCCCTGTATTTTATATTTGTATCAGTAATTCATTTTTTTTTAAATTGTGACGTGAAATATGTTTAATTTGAGATCTAAATGTTCATTTATATGTTTTCAGAAACAGATGACCATCTTTGATACAGTGGTATCAATCTTAACACAAGACATGAAGGCAAGGGGGTAATTAAATGCTGGTTGTCAATTTCATTAAGATTCGAAATCAATTGAATTGATTGTAATTACACATTTTCGGATAAAACCACCATATCAACGTAATTATGGTCTTTCTGCAAAACGAATATGCAGGAACTGTTTTCAATACGTTTATTTTCGTATTTGCTTTTGCAGAGGGCAGCACTGCTTCTTGAAATTAATGTTACTCAGATGAATGATGTGATCCGAAAAGGGCAGATAACATTAAGAAATGTTTTAAAAACAGATACCTTCAAAATTTACATATACTCCCGTATTTCCATTATCACGATTTTCTTACAAGAAATCGTCAACTGACGAACAAACTCGAAACACAGGCTCTTCAACAGGTGCAGGTTGATTGGAATTATAGGGAAGTTTTTTAGTCGCCATAGTGATATCATGGATATTCGTTAGTTTGCAGTTAAGCTACGTTGTTGTAGACTTTGTTCTCATTGAAGAACGTGACATTACTTACTTAGATTGACAAAGGGTTACACGACGAGTGTCAACAAAGTAGAAGCCGTCTACTATTCCGTCTTATTATCCCTGTACTTTTTAGGAGTCTCCGTGTGTCTTGTAGTTATCAATTGGGAAAAAAGCCATCCATTAAATTTACTTTTAGTTCGCCGGCTAAAACAATGACATTTGCAACAGACTATTTTGTCAGATATTATGATATCAAAGTCTGTGTTTATATGGGATACCTAACTGTACACTGGGAAAGTTCAAATAATTGATATCACGTACGTTATTTTCATTCAGGTGTGTTAGACAGAGTTTTTTTTCATATAGTGATTTATAATAATTTTCAGTTTCTTTCATAATTTCAGTTGGACTAGAAATTACCTTTCCATCATCTTTGTCAATACCTTTAATACTTTTACAAGTGTAATTTCTTGACTCTAGACCATAGAAATATCTAGTGAGTTTTTCTCCTTCACCAATCCGTTTTGCTCGTGAGCGTATCATATTACCTGAAATTTTGTGTTTTCTTATTCCTTCTAATTGTCTTTTTTCATCCTCAAGTTCATTAAAAATGGTATCTGGCCCTGTTTTCTCTAAGTTCCTAATTTCATTTATCAAAAATCTCTCTCTTTCATTAGACTTTCTTTTTTCATAAGTTGAATAAGAAATAGTTTTACCCCTTAGTTCATTCATAAGTGTTTCTAAAAATAAATGGTCATTGATGCGAAAGGTAATTTCGTCAAGAAGAATACCATTTAAGTTATCCATATTGTAAACTGTTATATAATGTTGTCGCTTTATATAATGTATTGATGATTTAATAAGATCTAAGTACTCCGGGTCAAACAGAAGCAAATTATTAAATTTTCATAATCCACAGCATCGTGTAAAGTTATTAACAATATTAAAAGTTTAATTACAGTACAGATAACTAATAAGAATGATATCATGAATACGGAACCTGCCTTATTCATGAGGTCACAGTTGTGTTATTGCAAACATATCTTATGATATTTATGACATGGATATGTGACATGACACAATAGGCCTATCATGTAATGAATCGAACTGATATCGTTATTATATTAGAGAAAAAGGATGGCAATAATGACGATGTTCTCTTTTGATATTACTCCTACTTATAGTAAATATAACAGTTTTGATATGCCCTCGTTGTAAATTCATAGCAATTGATTATTTGCTGCAATTAATACACCAGTACTACACATATTTGCAGGAAGACTCTGACTTGTTGAAAGATATGTCAACAGAAGTGAAGGCATCAGTCAAACAAATGAAGGTAAATGGAAAAAAACTGCATCAACTTGCTCAACTTATTCTTTGATAACAGACTAGTCATTTTGTAATATTGGATACTGGATTTGAATTTAAACGAAATGTTCAGTTTAGTTTACTAACAGTAAAATGAGTACGAGTCTTTACACGATTCTGTCCTATCTTAATATGAAATAAAGGGCGAAAGAGATTGACATGTCAAAACAACGGTGCACTTTGAGAACGAAATATTTAATGTGAATATTCTACTGAATGAAGATATCTTTTATTAGTTTGGTTTCCTTTTCATTTAAAAGATATTCATGAAGGTAAACAAGAAAATTATTAATGTTGTTTTAATATCGTTGCATTAGAGATACAACGACGACATTGTCGATAAACTGCGATACGGTTTCAATGGATATTTATACTCATTTCAGGAAGAGATCGGTGTTCTCGCCGCCAAGATGATCACTCTTGAAAATACATTTTCTGATGAAAAGGTGTGAAAGTTTCTTATATTCCCTGTTTCTTTAAGACACCAATTGAGCATTTTCTGTTATTATCAATTTTCCGTGAATGGTTAGATATGTGACAATTACTGTTTTTTGTGATTAAATGAAAAATGAAAATTCGTCTTTTTTATTGCTATAGACGAAGAATTATGAATTATTGATAAAACAACACAATAAAATAACATACAAAAGGACTATTTTGATTGACGAAACAGTTTTTTTAGTAAAATTATTATGTTCTTGATATTATGCCAAACTTAAATCAATGCTAGTTTTATTTTACAATTTGCTAACATTTTGATATTGTCAGGTTGTCTTTGGTTAACCAGTTATGTTTGGTGTCGGTTACGAACTGTATCAACATATATATGTGGTAAATAATCCTAACGAACATTGTTTCTTAATTTTCACAGAATAATTCGTATGCTTTAATCACGGATCAGTAATCCGACAAGAATCGTTGTATTACGTTTGTAGTCGTGCGCCAAAACCTCACTTTGGCCGTCATCTTGAAAAAATAGCACATACATGTTGAACTTTTGTCAATCCTCAGTGTTCATTAAGCTGAAATAAGGTGGGAATCTTGAAATTGTATACTTTAACTGCCATTGGCCAGAAGTGTATGAAGAATGAATCAATTGTCTCCCCTGTTACTTATGCTAATATAGCTGTTTGTTTGTAAATTCACGAGGTACCAATACTTGGTAACCAGTAAAATGTAAACCGCTCATGGATCTCTTGTTTGTAAATTCTCGAGGTACCATTACTTTGTAACCGTTGACAATGTAAACCGCCCATGGATCTCTCGTTTGTAAATTCTCGAGGAACCATGCTTGTAAACGATTTTTTAAAAGGTTTATGATATATCAGGTAAAGTCATCAACCTTTCTATGTTTAAGAAAGTTGTGATTTCCTTATGTATTTTTCCTACATAAAAATGTCGTATCTTTGGAAGCTTTGTCGGCCGCGGTATCGGATACTGTAGCACAGATGAAAGTTTGAATCAATTTCATTTTTACAATTAAAATACGCGGGGTTATGATGAAAAACCAGAAAATGCAAACGCAATTCTAACTAGGATTTAATATACTAGGGCAATATGAACAAACTGAAGGTCTTTTCATGTTTTTTTAAAACCTATGATTTCCTTTTCAGTGTTTGAAAACCTTTTATCATTATAGAGTCTCCAAAACTTGGAGACCTTTACTATTCTTAAATCGATTTGATTGGTAGATGTTACTTTTCATTTGTTCTTACTTTTAACTGGTTTTTCGTTTTACATTGTCGTATTACAAATACAAGAATAATAGTAACGATAATTTTTAAATGTTTAAAAATAAAAAAAAAAGATTGTTATTGAACCTCTGTTTACGTGGCGTTACACATTTTCTATGTGTTCCTCAACCTCAATCTTTTAATATAACTACGCATTTTTTTCAGACAGGAACAGAGCATACAAGGATTTATTTGAACTTCCGGATACTGCTGATAGTGCTCAAGATGGTAAAGAAAACAAATGAACAAAACCTACCAAGAGTTAATGTTGATTACAGAAAAGAAACAAAAATAATTTATTGCCAATTTCAAAGAGAGTTACTCTCCATTTTACGGCTTCCCATTACATATATCCCAAATAATGGGCCCAATGGGCATTCAGTGCTCATCTGGTATATATATATTCCTGCCAAATAACATGCCTCTCTTTGCCTTGAGAGAAAAAAGTCATTTAAATGTTTTAAAACAATTGACCATCGTGACCTTGCACGAGGGCATTTTTATTCAAACTATGTTGGGCTTCATCCTAGGAACATACAGGAGAAATATCATGCCTCTAGGCCTATTAGTGCAAGTTGTTTAAAGGCTTACATTATTACACAAATTGACCCCTGTGACCTTGAATATTAGTCAATTGATTTCGATCGACGGACGGCAGACGGACGCCGCGCCACGGCATCAGTTCACTTTGCCCTTTGGTCCAGGCATTTTAACAATTGAAAAGGGCCTCTCATAGGAAGATTTCATGGGGAAAATCATAGAATTATAGGGTTTGTTGACATTCCAATCTAGATTTTATTATTTTAATCACCTTTTCCGCCCATTTCAACGTTCTCCATTACTTTTTTCTTTCCATCGTTCAGAGGAAAAATAAATCCAGCAATAGATTACATCTATTTAAATATGATATTGATAAACTAAACAAGGACATAGAAATTATTGAAGATGTTCAGAAGACATACGTTGCAGAGGATGCGTTTCGGAGATCCGAAAAGACTATAAAGGCCCATATTTCTACTCAAGCTCAGGCAACCCGAAAAAAGATAGAATCAGATGGGAGGAAGACCATTCAACATCTTACCGATAGTGTGGTAAAAAATTTTGATAAAAGTTAATGTCTATTATTTTCTAGTATTGTCCAAAAGCCTGCTACGTAAGTGCAAGCATGTAACTACAATACAAGCCTGATATTGTTCTCACAAAGAAATGTGCTTAATCCTTTTGCGATATGAATCTGGACAAGTTTTATATTTTTTCACCCTGTTATTTCCGTAGCTGTTTACCATATTTTTATTTAGAGGACACACCGTTACCTATTTCAACGGACCAATATTAACATGAGAGCGTCGTCTATGAAACAAAGGACGGTTATCCTTCCGGAACACTTTCGCAGTGATTTCCATGCAAATGCTTCATTCATTCATAATCAAATTGAATTTAAGTTTTAATTAAGATTCTGTTGGCATGTTGTTATTTTTGTGTTGTATTTGCTATATATCTAGACATGATTGAGAATTATTACAATTCATCAACTTATTTCAACTTTGTCTTTATTGCCTGCCTGTTGTGCTCTTACTAACTTCCATGAACAGTTTTTACACTAAACTCCACTACGCTATGCTACGCTACGCTTTGCTATACTAAACTACTTACACTGCGCAATGCTACGATAAACTACACTACACCTTACTATACTATAACATATACTTTACTAAACTACACTACGATTTAATACACTACACTTCACCAGACTATACTACGCAATGATACACCACATTATAATATTACACTACACTGTTCTACACTACATTACACTACACTACACTACACTACACTACACTACACTGTACTACACTACACTACACTACACTACACTACACACTACACTGTACTACACTACACTACACTACACTGCACTACACTACGCTGAACTACACTACACTACTCTTCACTACACTGCATTACGCGACACTAAACTGCACTACACTACACTACATAACACTACATTACACTCACTACATTACACTACGCCACATTACACTACGCTACACTACGTTACGCCACACTACAATACACTAGACTGCACCTCACTACACTGCACTTCACTACACTTCACTACACTGCATTACGCTACATTAAACTGCACTACACTACACTACACTACACTACACTACAGTACATAACACTACACTACACTCACTACACTACAATTCGCCACACTACACTACACTACACTTCACTACACTACACTACGCTACACTACACTACTCTACGCTACACTATACTACACTCACTACACAACACTTCACTACACTACACTTTATTCATTGCGTTAAAGCATGGTCTGAACTCATTTGATGATTGAACTTGGTTTTCAAAGAAAGTTTATCATAAATAACAAGTGGTTGGTTCCTCTTATTTCTTAAACTACAAATCCAAATTTACAAGAACTATAAACATGTTTTATATTGACATTACTCGTATTAACGCTCTTGTTGCAAGCATGGAAGCGCATATGGGGTCTGACTGTGTTACTGTGAAAAGTAACCGATGTACATGTGCAGGGTTTCTTAAAATGTTATTCAATAATAAAAATATATCTTTTCGGACCGGATTACAAAGATGAGCCTTTATATCTTTATTACCCTTTAAAGTGGAAATGTCTTATCAAGTAAACGGTATCTCTGACTGATAAATAAATTGATTTGGAATCTTATAAATTTCGTCGTCTTTGTGATCAACAGAACAAGCAACAGTTACCATTATCAAATACATCATTTTTGAGAATATTCAGAAAATCTTCTGTCATGAAAGTGGCCTTCCTTAGGGTAGGTTTTGGCTTAAGGTTACAAGGTGTTGCAGAGAGTCGCTTTGAACACAAACATCATAATTATTATTTTCCATGTATTAGTAATACGTGCAGGTTTTTCCCCTCAATTTTAGAGTTTCCAATCAGTAGACCTGATGTGCCCTTCCCCGTATTTGACAATAGGCAGGATTCAGGTAAGGAGATAAAAAAATCACATTGTTGCATAAACATGAAGATGCATTTATCACCTAACATTGAACCAGTCTTACTAAACACCATGCCCTACCGTCTTTTCAGAATGCCGAGTTATCTGCTCTTGGTAACAGGTGTTTTTTTTGGTTGGTATAAATATAATGAATATATCGGTTACTATTGCCACGCTTTAGTGTATGTAATGAAATATCAGACAGTTTTTGATTCTTCAAATACCACCAAGTCAAAATTTATAGATGCGATATCCGTATAAAAATAAAGTTTAGCACATTGTACTATCATTACGTGTGACTATATATATATGTGTGTGTATATATGTGAGGGAATTTAAGCTTTTTTCTTGTAAATGGAACATGTCCATTTGCAAATCATTAATACATACGATAGTATGGAAAAACTTACAAACGTTCTTATGTATAGTCCTTCTTATGAAATCAACAAAACTGCTGGAAATACGTGTGTACCTTTTACAGTGACAATCTTTAAGTTATATAGCCATACACCGACACATACAGAAATATAATCATATTCAGAATTTACAAGGACAACTGAAAAAGCTTAGCACCGTAACGAGAAATTGTGTTGTTTACAAAACAAACCATACTGTGAATTGACTTTGATTTTGTAATTTTACCTATACAAACGGAGTTGGAATTTTGAATGGCGGAACGAATATACGCTGACATACAAGGAAACAAAAAAGACATATTGTATAACATATAAAAAAGTATCTAAATGACTGTTTATTGGACCAAGATTCTGGTGTCAGTGTTAGGGTTGAAAGTTAAATTTATGATTAAATGTATACTTTCTAGAATCAATAATAAAATCTACATTTCATATCTCTAATAACACGTTGCTAAATTATAAGTTACTCGTTGAAGAGAATACATCAATCCGATTTCCAGTAGTTTCTAAAATTAGACACGAATCCTTGTCAAAGAAGTTTCAGAATTCCATAATGTAATATGATGAGAACTTTACATCATTGAATCATTAATTCTTTTTCATCTCTCTATGTTTTCGCAATACTTAAAAAAAAAAGATTTTTGTTTGTTTTTCATTTGAATGCTCTTTTGAAATGAAATATTTTCTATCTTCTTTCTCTACGATAGCTCGTTCTAGGAAATATCGAAGCATGGATTCCGGTTTTAAAGGAATGGATAAGGAGGAGGAAGGTGGTATGTTATCAGGTTTTTCACCTGTTTTCAATTTGTTGATTAACGAATGAATGTACCGATACATGTAATTATATAAAACTTAATTTATTTTTCTGTTTTACGATAATATCACTATTAACAGATATGAACAAGTTCGAATTATATAAAAATATCAAACCTTTCAGGTTGTGTAGTGTATCGTCATCGATTTAACTCAAGTGTTCCTAAGTTAAGTTAAAATTAAGATATTCAAGTTATATAAAACACAATTGTACGTTTCCATTTAAATATTAAAAACAAAACCGTAAAAAAGCTTTGAATATGTGTTCAACTATTATTATGAAATATTGTTCATGCGTTTTCGTCCTTCTAATTTCACTTATTACAAATTAAGGCAAAACAATTTAATAATAGGAATCTTTTATTAACAAGGATTTTATTTTTTTTTTGTGTGAAGATAATTCTTGATGGTCAACTATTACAAAGGACACAGATACCGGAAGGGGTGGGGGAAGGGATATCCATGATTGCAATCAATATAATTCTGCCATTCACTGCGTTGTCACCTATTTCAGACGAAAATGATTTCTGTCAATATCTAAGATATGACAGGCTACTTTCTGAAATATGTTTAATATGCCAGGAACTACATTTGTGATTACAAACATTCTGTGTATATGGATTGGTTTGATAAAAGTCAACACATAGATCTTAGTTATATAGTTATGGCTTGTGAAAGCAGAGAAAGGATAAAGTAATAATTGACTTTGTCCGTCCTACTGGCACTAATACAGACATGATGGAAATCACCAATGATATGCAATGATGGAGAATGATTGGAGGAAAAAATCTTCACTTGTGATATTCAACATAGTTACCTATCATTTCAACATTTTTACAAAGATAATGCCGAAGATGATGAGTTTTTACCTGCTCTAGACCAAACCGCTGAATCGCACCTGCTGTCCCCAAGTTCGATGGCAAAGGGCTACTGATATTGGAATCTTTTTCTTTTATTCCTTTTTTATGTGTTTTTAATGAGTCTCATGTGACCATACCTCGCTTTTGGCATTGAACATCTGTCATACAACTGTGACCGGGTTATGACATTTCAGTGTGTTGGCACTATGAAAACATTATCAGTGCGCCATCTGCTGTGGACATGTATGGACATTGGATTTTGTCAAGAACCGCCATGGAATACTACAGAATAATGGGAAATTAATGAAAGATACGGTTAATATGATTAACTAAAAATAATTATACGATTTACACCTAGTAAAAAGGGGAATGAATTATTGACTTAATGACGATTGGCTGAATTAATCAATGAAATAAGAATTCATGAATGAAACCACGAAAGGAATTATTAACATTAATGGATGTGTGTCTTTAAAACGATAGTTGAATATTGTAAAAAGACACGAAGATGAGTAACACACTTCAATAATGGAAGTCGATCGTAATTTCAACCTTATATGTTGTATTATTTAAAAGATACGTCAATTGTAGTATTGAATTGGTTGTTGTGGCTAAAAACGAACTAGAATAGACCGGCTGTTATTGGTTATGTCACTGGACTCTGGTCTCTTTCCCAATCGTATAATTTTTCTAGGCCTATCTTTGTTTGCCATTCCACAGAATTCTTATAAATTTCCTACAACTTTAGCATCTTCTTTCATACGTTTCTTTCCGTCATAATGGGACTGTTCGAGAACTCCAAATAGAATTATGTTGTTTTTCCCTCTCTGTTCACTCTTTTATTTCAACAACTATTTCGTCTTTGTTTGGTAATGATTTCTCAGATTCCAAGTTCATTTCCAGTTTAGCAATTAACCCTTTTACCTCTCTTTTAAGTTCCACAATTCTATCTTCAAATTCTTGGGTGATACACCTCTCTTCTATTTTTTTGTCCGTGAGAATATTCTTTTCGACTGTCATTCTGCATAGTGGACAAAACCACATTATATCTGATTTTGATAGGATGTCATATTTCCTTGAATCAAAATCCAGACATCTGATGCAATAAAGGTCCTGGCATCGATCACACTTCATGTACTTCTTCGCTTCATTCGAGCATATTTTGAAGTTATACTGTTCCTCCATCAAAGCGTCGTTGAAGGACTCTTCCGAGTTGGAGCCTAGTTGAGAAGTCTATTTCTTTCTACTTCTTGCACTTTCGGTTTTGCCTTTAGTCTTTTTATCTCTTATTTCGTGTATATTTTCGTATCTACGAATTCACACAAAAATTTATGATGGTCCCCTGATAACTTCCATGCCATATGTATCGATAATTACTTCCTTATCGGCAAATTATTGAAAAAATTACCCCTTTGGCAACGGAGCATCCTCAACCACGACTGTATCCATGGCGTGACGTCACATTTTGTAACACTTCAGCCCACAGATTCCTGGGTTCGGTGCGTCTGTGCTCGAAAGAACTGTGGAAAAGTCAGTTCTGTCCCCTAACCGAGCTTCCCATTGCTGACAGGAGTTTATAGAAAAAGAGAAAAGTGATATCATACCATATCAACACAATCGTAATTAGCCTCTTCCGTCCTATCAAAACCCATCCAAAATCCAAACTCGCTAAACGTTCAATCTCTATGTAAAGGGCAAAGGCAACTCAAGTTAAGATTCGCCTATTATCAAATATGAATTTATTACCCGAGCACATCCACAGAACCCTTTGCAATGAAGTATTAAATAGAATCCTAGAAAACAATACAAAAGGCTTCAATTAAATAAATAGATGACGTTATGTGCGTATATATAAAAATAATTCCCGATATGTCGCTCAGACTTTGTAATTGTTACATTTACTGAAACATTATTATAATAACATTGTCATAAATAAGTTATACGCCAAAGTATGTCATGGTCTGTACGTACCTTCCGTGACTATATAACAGTAACGTAAAATGGAGAATAATGACGGTGGCGTTACATAGTGATTCCGGATGATACGTCACTGCGATAGTTAAATGTCCAACTGAGGACATACGCGGTATTCAGTTCCTTTTAACATTCTATGCGCTCACATCTTCATGCTTTCTTACAAATTCACTCGCTAATATACATATAACTCGTAAATAATGCCAAATACGGACATACACAACACGTGTAGAACACAGACAGAACTATCAATAGCAACAAGGTGTTTTCCACAGTACATGTGACAAATTCAGACTTGCTAAACACATCGTAAAGGAAATAACTATTAATACAATGGACCCAACTGATAATGTAATCGTATTGATATGTACATATCGACTTCTATTTTGTTTATTTCACATCACATCGTCACAGCCATCGGAAAGAGTGACCGCTCAAATAAGTGAAATTAAGCGTAATGCTATTACCTTTCATTGTGAGTTCATCAGTTATATATTTATGAATCTATGGTGTTTTACTGGTGACGTGAATTACAATGTAAAGTAGTAAAATATCTCACATTTATTGTAATTTTAAACATAAATATTTAAAACAGTCAAATGTCATTTTATATAAATTGTAAAATCATATTTTCGTTGAGCTCAGTTTTCGTATTTTGTTTTCAAAATATCTTGTGAATTTCGTAGATTAAAACAACAAATCTTCATTAATAGCCAGCCACTACAATACCAGCACATCTGTTTTACGACCCCCGCCGAAAAAAACCATATTTATTATACTCTTTTACTATTATGATACACTAGGGACCTTTAGAATGTGCAACAGTTTAAATTTGGCAGCTATTTATGTTATTGTTCCTACACAAATAAACATTATGCTGTGATAAATATACTTTATTTAAGGAAAAACGTGCATTTTTCAAAATCACATTTGTCTATATTAGGGTTTTAAAGATTGTACTGAAAACACACACGTGCAAAACACAGTTTAATGATTTAGAGTTAGATATAGTAGAGTCTGACAATGAATTTATCTACATAATACACATGTTTCGTCCTTTTAGGACTCGTCAAGGGTGATAAGAGCCTAAATTTTCGAGCATGAGAGGCGACTGAGGAAAATCTAATGTTAACGAATGAAGTAAAATCCTATACGGGTAGGTGCAGCAGTTCCATAATGAAATACATTTCATTAGTTTCATATAGTAGACAATTTTAGAATAGCGTCAAGCACACGTGTATATTATGAACGGTGCCACTATTCGCATAATTTACAACATAACAAACGCCAAACTTTGGGGGATTTTGTTTTATTTATATTTTGCCCTAGCTTTGAGTTTGGATTTTACTTATGCTAATAAGATGTTATTTTCTTAACGATTTTAGAGACACAGGTGGATTTATTATGAAATGTTTTCTTTGATTAGGTAATGAAAATGCAAGACTAACTACCGTGTTTTAACTGGAAGGCAGTGGGGAATAATAATATAACAAAATAACTATTGTATATTCTTGGATATCTCGGGTAACGTGAGTAAAATTTCACGACACTCTGAAAATAAAATAAATGAGTAAAATATATCATAATACTTCTATAAACATGTGAAATTTTAAAAAAATCAGTAAGTATCATTTTACCGTTGATCATATACTGAATTTTCATGTGTCAGAGGACCAGGGTGCTGACCAAACACATATAGCCAAACGACAGTATCCTGGGAAACTAATCACGATAATGCTAATGAAATATTCTAATGATTGCTTAGATATGCTGATGTTGTCATCAAATTAAGTAAAGGCCATTAAAGTTTATTTAAATATTGTTAAGTTTAAAAAAAAAAAAAATTTAAAACCAAATAAATTATATAACGTTTAAACCATCTTGTGCTAATACCATCCAATTTGTGCGGTAAATGGTCAGTTTTACATGATAATGGCCTTTATACATACTTTGTACTGGGTTATTGATTATTGATTTCACTTCTTCGATATCCTTTTAAGTCGTTTATGTTGAGGATATCATAATCTAAAAGGATCGATTTCACTATTTTTCAGTTCTCGCTGATTGTTTTTCATGTAAGCAAACGAATAGGATATAATGGATCAGCAGTTATAATGTATAGGACACAGGGACAATATCGATATGGCTTTTCAGTAAATGTTTGTTTGGAAAGCTTTGTCAGAATGATTTGTGAGGTCATCCTCTCATTTTCCATGGAATCATCAGAGATGATGTTACATGTTTGTTCACTTGTGTGTCTAAGTTGTACAATTCGCCTTTCATTGTCAATTTCCAAATGTTATAAACTTTTATCTGGTACTGATGCTGTAGAACTGGCTAAAGAGATAATTAAACGCCTGCGATATGTTGGCGGGAGGTGGCCAGATATTCGACACTTTATTTTGTCAGGGTTGTGTTATGTGTTATTCATACAAGACATAAGTGAAGTATAGGATGTGAATGGCAGTTTCCTCGAGTAACAGTAATGTATTTTGATATAACGATCTCGTTATCATCAATTGACAGTGCAGTAGTTTTATATAAGTCAACAAACATTATAAAAGATATTAATTGATGGCTTGATTGGTGTCAATAAACAAATAAATAGGATTCCCTATAACCCGAACAAACTTCTCTCGATAAAACTGCTTTGGGAGGCTTCACAACAGGTAATTACGCGTTTAGCCAATCAATTATGTGATTTATCAGTAATATTAAGTATCACTTTACCGTTGATCATATACTGAATTTTCATGTGTCAGAGGACCAGAGTTCTGACCAAACTCGTATAGCCAAACAACAGTATCCTGGGAAACTAATCACGATAATGCTAATGAAATATCCTAATGATTGCTTTGATATGCTGATGTTGTCATCAAATTAAGTAAAGGCCATTAAAGTTTATTTAAATATTGTTAAGTTTTTAAGTCGTTACTGTTGAGGATATCATAATCTAAAAGGATCGATTTCACTATTTTTCAGTTCCCGCTGATTGTTTGTCATGTAAGCAAACGAATAGGATATAATGGATCAGCAGTTATAATGTATAGGACACAGAAACAATATCGACCATCTAATGTGTAAACAAAGATTACCGTGTATAGCATGCTTACATAGAACTAAGCGAGAGCTTGCCAATGACTCTTAGTTGGTCGATATCCTACAATTACCCTACATATCGGATGCTACTCAGGCAAGGATATTCCCAGCAATCAAAGTAAAATATGGACATGGGTACAGCTTATTTCAAAATGTCTCATAATAAATTATCATGCATGAACAACAAGATATTGTAAATACCTCTGCTGAATTTCTTCTTTAGACCTTAAATAATGATAAGTAGTAAATGGAACTATGATAACTGAGATGTTGTTAATTTGACAGTTACTACAAATCCTAGAAAAACACAACTTTAACAACAATTCACATGGTATCTTGTAAATGTGTATGTGGTAGGTAAATAAAGTGCATGCTTACCTTGTTTTCAGTCCACTTGATTTTATGAGAATGTATCTCATTTCATAGAAGGAAATATTTCACAGAGAAACATTTCAAAGTCATTCAGGTGAGTATGTGTAATGTCTTACTGTAGCACTGTAGTCCTTAACAATGTATGATATATATATATATATATATAGTTTCATAGATACAAGCTTCGCACTTCAGGTAAAACAAAATCACCTGTTGCTTCTAATTCTTCCTGGTTATGGTGGACAGTATAACTAGTTGAGACAACATGCTGGGTTTCCTACTCTGATATGATCGATGGGTAACTGACCACAGCATTATCAAAACCCCAGTCATTTTGTCCGAACAGAGATGGTATTACATAATTGTTCACTTGTGAGTCTAAGTTGTACAATTCTCCTTTTATTGTCAATTTCCAAATGTTATAAACTTGTAACTGGTATTGATGCTGTAGAACTGGCTAAAGGGAGAAGTTAAACGCCTGCGATATGTTGGCGGGAGGTGGCCAGATATTCGACACTTTATTTTGACAGGGTTGTGTTATGTGTTATTCATACAAGACATAAGTGAGGTATCGGATGTTAATGGCAGATTCCTCGAGTAACAGTAATGTATTTTGATATAACGATCTCGTTATCATCAATTGACAGTGCAGTAGTGTTATTTAAGTCAACAAACATTATAAAAGATATTAATTGATGGCTTGATTTGTGTCAATAAACAAATGAATAGGATTCCCTATAACCCGAACAAACTTCTCTCGATAAAACTGCTTTGGGAGGCTTCACAACAGGTAATTACGCGTTTAGCCAATCAATTATGTGATTTATCGTGAGAGATAATCGTTTGGAATTATTCGAAATGTTATGCTATTATTTGTTGGGATGGGATATCCTTCGGTGATTCAGGGCATAATTTGTGCAAATTACAACGTAATATTCGTGATGTAATGTATTTTATGATTGGTTAATGTTTCTGATTTGATCACCACTATGAACAGGTATCAATTTTCATAAATTATGCCGTAATTTCATTGAACTTGAATTTGTACCTAGATGTGTCAATTTCATTTTTGAAATGATACAAAAGCAATGTCAAACAAACAGCTATCTTGGATTTTGAAAATCGCTCTTTCTGAAGACGTACGGGATTGATATTTTTCATAGTCTTTATGTAATTTTTACTTCATTCTTAGTTGTGTGTGTATATATACACATATTAAGTTTATGATTAATCAGAAAATCAGCTGGGCTGACAAGACTTAGATTTTGACCTAAAGCTTATCATCGCTACATGTGTGTCATGAGAATTACCGGATGGATCTTCCATTTCGAGGTTTCCCTTGTTCCCTCGTGAGTCTGATGTTGGAACTGATCAGAATAACAACATTGCCAACAGGAATGGCGAACTTGACGGTTAACAATAATTATCTTCATTTCGTCAGAGGAATTTTCAACTTAAAAAAAAGACAAAATATTAAACTATAAACAACAAATAAAGATCAGTCATGGTGTGCGTCTAGGATCTGTTGTCAAATATACGTATTGAGGAATGCAATGCGTTTTAAGTTTAACTACATAATACATTTCCCGTGGCTTTTTGAATTCGATTTTAAGTAAATGCAAGTGTAATAAGACGAAAAGACATATTCAAAATTCCGAATGATACATTTTTAATACGCAAAAGAGTCAACATACAAGTGATTCAAACGATAGTTTGAAATGCTATTCCAGGCAAGTGACAGAAGTTTCCTTATTTCCTCCACAACGAGATCACTTGTTACACAAAAAATGGAATGCCTTAATAAATCAGTTCGTGTCAGTGATAAATCACATGGTGCATTTAGATGACATTTAAATATGAGAAAGATTGAACAAATACTACAGGTTGTTAACAGATAACATGTCAACAGAAATGTCAGCTTAGTATCGTACACTCATTTTGATTGATCACAATCATCTTTAAATAAAAAAAAAAGCTCGACATAGCAGCGTGCAACTCCAATGATATAGTTTTCTCTTTCACCAGCTGCTATTTTGATAACCGATCTAATGAATTCAGTATTCGAATATCAACACAGTTCAAACTCTTCACATGTACATTGAACCTGTTCTTTTGAAATTATCAGATATATGAAAACATTGAGGGATGGAGATAGGAGATCTTCAAATATAGATTTCTACCTATTTTTGACCAAGTTTTATTTTTCTGCCTAGTTTAAAATTTTAGTCATATATCCTCATCGACGAGCCAAATGTATGATACATTATAATTCCTAATTTTGCTGAACTGTATCGGATTCTATCTCTATATCAAATGGAGCTTATAACGTGTGCCTTAGTTAGGCAATATACGTTACAAAAACTGAATGCAATACGTTAATACAATTTTGCAGGCGCAAAAGAGTTGTAACGCAATCAGACCCACATGCAAGATAATATATTTAGACATATTCAGTATGTTTTTGATATAAAATCTCAAATTGGTTCTTTCGTCAGATTGAGGCTTGTGATTTTCCTAAACACATAAAGACATGAGAAAATAAATTCACATTTATGTAAAGTTTGTGCATTTTGTGGCATTTTAAGAATGTGACTCGTGTGATAACTTAATTTAGACATATTTTCTTTTGTAAACTACGTTGTTTTCATAATTTGCATTCAACATTACAACGATAATATGACAACCCATTCATCACAAAGATAAACCGTACAGCCGGATATTTTCGCGTGGATGATATTTTCGCTAATTCGCAGTAAATGAACGTGACCGCGAAAATTTAATTAACGAGACATTACATGTCATTTTACTTTCAGATTGTGAAATTTTGATTCTTTAAATAACGTTCATTGTTTTAAAAGAAAATAATAAGAAAGTAATATTGACCCGTGAGAATAATCAGATACAGGGAATACAAGAATGCAAATTTCGTCTCAGAACTGAATACATTGAAGCTGATATATTATTGGGCTTGCTCTCACAATCTCAACAGAATCGTTTACATTGAAAAACAGATCATTTGGTAGCGTCAAATGTACCAACAACACCGCTAGAAGCAAAGGAAAATATTGGTCTATTGCTGTCAAGCGTCTTATATAATCATCATAATTGTGAAAATAGTAAATTAAAACTTTAGATAAAATGATAGAAAAATATTCAGTAGCATATTTTACAAAATAAATACAAAACCTTCACAGGAAAACCGATATTTTGCTAGCTGTGGCAGGGCATGATTAGATAAACCCGCTGAGGTCAATTTTTATATGTATTTATCAAGAGTAAGCGAATACTATCCCTTTTCCATGAAATACCAAATTCCATTCAGATCTAATGTGATATTTGACTGCTCAGTTGTTGATTTCAGTAATCTACAGCGGCTGGAGGAGGTGTCAAACAAGAAGCTGTCACAGTCCGATAGTCTGTAACATTTCAATCCACATTGTCCCTGGTTCGATCCAGCCGTATCCACCAATACAAGATAGAAATCGTCACTTGATCCCAACTTTGCTTCCCATTTGTGACAGGTACCTAACACATAACGTGAATTATGACTATAGATAAATGCGTATTTTTACAAGTAGTGTCTGTTAAAATATATTAGTTTATTTATTGACGAGTCAGTTATTAAATACGATGCAAAATGCATGGTGAATGTAGACTTATAGTTTTATGTTAATTCATCCGATAGAATTGTGTTGTATATAGATAATAAATTGAATACTTTATACCGTCATGCGGTGCGAGTCTCTATAAATGTTTTCTCAATAATCTAAACGCCCACGGAAGCGATAATGGGCCAGGAACATGTCAATATAAAGCGCTATGAAGTGTTAATAAACTCCATTGATCTATACTGAAGGTACTAGCTTGTCCAAATTAATATTCTTTCCCCGCATTCAGGATTAAAATCTTAAAACGACAATAGTGCTGATATTTAAACTTTAGCATGCTTGGACTGAGGCTATCAAGCTTGTTCAAATAAATAGACCTTTCCCCGTGGTCAAGGTTAAAATTTTCATATGACTTTTTCGTAGTAACAAAGAGACTGAAGCTCACGAAAGTGGGATAATTGAATGCTGTGAAACAGGGCCATCAGCTGTGTTCAATGTGATAGTGGTCAAACGTGTTAAAACATTTGAACAACTGCTTTCCAATAACCCAATAATCAAATATGCCCTGAGTCATTGTATTGATGCAATAGCTCCAAAGTAAAATACAAAAGCCTACATAACGCACCGCAGAAGTCTCCTTTTAACAGGCGAGCGATTCGGGCCCATTGCAGCGTTTTCACTTAAGTGAGGTAGTTTGTTCTAAGAGACCATTTGTAAGTATCGGCATTATTCTACATTAAACTGTCAAAAACTCAAATTTGTGGTGTTATCAATGCTTTAGTTTACCTTAAAACATAAATATATACACATGTGAGGATACCATGATTGAAAACAAAATGTTTATTATATGTACTTAATTTCTGCTGGATATTCTTAATACCTGGCAAATACTTAACAATTGTATCAGAAATGAGACTAAAGTGGTCTGAAATGAGCATAGCTTATATGGAATGAACAATCAAAAGTAGGGGCACTTACTGGATAGATTGACGACAGGACAACCTTGTACTTCAAGCCTCATTGAGCCATGGGAATGTTTGGTAACGGATATAACTCTGATATACTTGGCTACGATGTTTTTTTCCAAGTTATTTGTCACAGTTGTACTTCTATCGAAATTTCCAGGAAAAACCTTTGATAAATGAAAAGCTGAGAGTTAAAAACATGATATTATCGGAAGATTGTAATAAAAACGTGAATAACACCTTTTAATAAAAAATAGAGGCATAATAGAATCAAATATTCATTTTTACTGCACCATACAGGTGTTCGATTATTCTTGAACTCGTCATTGATTCTAAATTTGTGAAACCTAAGAGACGCATGAGGGAAATGCAAAGTAATAAAAGAAAATGTCATACTCTATATGGGAAAGTGCACTTGGTCCAGAGAGCAATTTGTGCAGTTGATATTTTCAGCAGATCGATTAGGCTTACCTTTACTTCACCAGTTGTTGAGTTTGATAATGAACTCCAGGTTACTCCGTCCATACTGATATTGACACTGTATGACGTCACCCATTGGTTGTAATTTCCCCGTCCAAGAGTTTGAATTGCACTCAAAGACGATATTGCTTGAAACTCTACCTGTGTGATGTAAAGAAGGAACCAACTGTGCCTTTTAAATGCTTTTTTAACAGGAATATAAACATAATTTTAATTGAATAACATTTCTTTATATTGTCTCCGAAAAAATAAAGATATTGATATCTTCTATTTCTGGCGATTTTAT
Source organism: Ylistrum balloti (assembly GCF_031769215.1). NCBI lineage: Eukaryota > Metazoa > Mollusca > Bivalvia > Pectinida > Pectinidae > Ylistrum > Ylistrum balloti. The sequence continues at coordinate 56,760 of NW_026782593.1, read as the reverse complement.
ATCAACTCAACAGCCAGGGTCATGTTGATTTTAAGGTTTTGCGCGAATGAAGGGATCACTGACAGACGCCTGTAAAGTACAATCCCACTGAAGTGACATAACATGAAACATCATAACATGTTCACATTGGACTGACAACAGGACTAACCAATACCTATTCAATGCTAAATGACAAGCCGTCATCACATGTTCATACGGAGCAATACACTTTGGAGCTTTTTTCTCTCTTTTCTAAGGAACTTTTTATTTATCCATTTTTGTCCTCTTCAACAAGCCGCGACATTACCTCATTCAGAAAGTTATCTCTCTGTCCATCGTCTTTTTTCCGGAGTAGTTTTCTTGATATGGCAGTATCATTTTGTTTTATCATCGAAACATTATCAGATTAATTATCCATATTGTGTTCAGGTCTGACAAGATCATAATGTTCATAATGCATTTAATTAACATTGTTATGTGTTTGCATGTTTTTACTATGCTTGAAGTTCTCGTTGTTATAAATCCTTTTCATTTTCAGAGATACTATTGTTATCGACTTACATTCATACGTCATCATTCTGTAGGATAATACCGTGTTCTAATAGCTCTATAGTGTATTAACATTTTATATAGTTTGGTAAATTTGTCTATATCTTTATTTGAGACAATGTTCAATATGATCCATAGTTGTCATTCAGCTGTGTTTAAAGTTGTATATGAATCATGTCCGGGTTTTATATGTGTATTTTGTTTATCATATGTCTGTAAGTCTTAGAAAAACAAATCGTATAATGTGATTGTGTTAACATGGATAGGGGCAATGAAAAAATATGGCATCCTATAGCTGATCGATCGGTCACTTTGTGTAGCACTATTTACCATCTTTCTGTTTACGTCACATATGCTCAGTCGTGCGCAACTGTTTTGAATAAATCCAATACATTTTTTGATTGCCTATTGAAAGCATACACTCTGTGAGATCAAATAAACATTTCTGTGGTAATGTAACTATGTTACTACTGTTAAGGATTATACCCGCAGTCCCCATTTAATTATTTTTAGATGGTGGCTAATGTTTAGATATGATTATTCCCCTCTCTATTAACAAATGTTTACAGTACAAAATAAAATAAAATCAGTTATCACCTGTTGTCACCTTTTACACTGGCTCCAGTTTGGCTTAAGTTGAACCCTTTTACCCTGTTAGGGATCTCTCCCTTGCCCGACACATGCATTACAAATACGATACGGTGGAACTGCCCGGAAGTAAACTTCAATGTGAAAACACTATGATTTTCGAATCAGTTCTATATTATGACAAATACGATATGGTGGAACGGCCCGGAAGTGAACTTCAGTGTGATAGCACTATGATTTTCGCATCAGTACTGTATTATCACCAGATGACCTGTTTGAAAATGTTGCTCTCGTATATATACGGAGGTCGTCTTTCATGACTGTATCTTCTGATATCACGTTAATCAATATAAAGTCAAAGGAAACTTACTTAAGTCACTATTACCTTTAATTTGACCTTCATGCGATAAAAGTACAACTCTATGACAGAAGCCCATTATTGTTATCTTCTGCAAAGAATGAAACATACGTAATATATTAAAATGATCTATTAATCAGATTACATTCATAACGACTCTTTGCTAGCGGTCGAATGTTTGTGATTGGTGTGAAATATTACCTGTAAATAGTGTCCGACTCCACCGTGCAATGGGCACCATGAAACGGAAGTGTTGAATCTAGCATTCCGCAGCGGACAGTGAGGATGGGTAGAGGAGGCCGTAATGGCATTGTCAGAAACACCGTACGGTCCTGTCACAAGATTAAAATTACATTGACCGCATCCTCCTGAAAATATTTTAAAAAAACCCCGTAAATTACTCTTTCCACAACGGTATGATCATCCTCGATACTCTATGATTATAATAATTTTCGCTCTCTTTACCCCTCGAACATTTCATGGCTAACTGAGGATTGTGAATATCTCTCTGGTATATCGTTGCTCCTATTTATAAATCGTAGTATATTTCACATGCCCCTTCCCCTAGAAACATTGTCATTTGCCAGTTTGGATGTAGCATTGAAGTGACTATGAATTGCTCATTGAGGTTTTTGGCAACGCTTATAATTTTGAACGGATACTTTGTTCCAGAGAACTTCGCTCACTGCACCCCTCGGACTCGAAACTGCTGTGATGTACATCAAATGATCAAGCTAGTCCTTTCGTCTTTTCGCATACGGAAACTTGAATTTTGCCATGACATATTCCAAGAGTGCAGGTAGCGGTCGCGCGCGTTTATCGAGTACACTTGAATATAACCTGCGCCATTTTTATTAACTGTAGTATGTGTTTACCTTACAGAAGTATTGCACGCCAACTTCCACTACTTACTTACTTTCCCGAATAAAACAAAACAAGTTTGACGTGATCAACTTCCGCGAAACAGATTACATGATACAATGCATATTCCTTGCTTGTTCTCTGTGATGAATTTGTAATTATTTGCTCCGATCGAAATATTTGCTAAGGTAAATCGCATCTAGAGTCAGAGTTACAATTCATCGTATTTTTACGCATAAAGCTATATTGATACCGAAGTTAATAGAGTGGATTATCAAGTTACCAGATCTACACGTAGAGAAAGTCTTTATTTGATAATATGTTTTTCATGAGGAGCAATTTGAATTTTCCTCTATTTCCCGTAGGTTCAATAAAAACTCTTAGCATCGTTAACGTAACGTTAACTTTAAATCTCTATGATGCAGTTCAAGCTACTATATGACTTTACTATGCCTAATTCAACATTGGTATCGCCAGTTGAAATTCACTTGTGAGTCTTTCATACAATCTTCAAGGTTACCGGTGGCTGACACTGCTGGTTGACTTTTAGTCCCAGAGGTTTCCGAAATCGATTCTTTTCATATCAATCAATACGAAAAATGACCAAATTTTTTCAACCTCTAATAATTTTAACTTATTTTAGTGATGAGCAATTCACTTGCGTGTCATCAACAGAAGGTCTGAAGCAAAATTGTTTTACCACAAAAGCCATTGTTTTAATGGTATTTTTTTAGTTTCAGTTTCATTTCAGACCAGATCCTTTGTTGACATTGAAGAGAATCAACAGGAAAATGTACCCAGAACAACATACATTTAGTTAACTGTCAAAGTAATTATAATCTTGATTGTTTGCGTGGAAGTCCTGCAAAGTATTCCCCTGAGTTAGTAGTCTACAAAGCGATTTCATTAAATTACAGTTTTCTTCTTACACGAAAACATCCATGAACATAGTCTTTTCTACAATTTAAATTTCTATGAACATTGGCATTATTATGCGAAAGCCTGTCAAAGCAAATACATTTCATAATTACCTTTTCGGGACACCCGGTTTTATTCTCCTTGACTTTTTCAGAATTCTCCAGTTTTAAGTTTGAATTATTAATATTCTGTTGACATGTTTTTTTTTTTCTGCAGACATTAATAGTTAATTGAACTGAAAAAATGAAATGAAGTCTTAAGTAATCAACTCACCGCAGCATAATTTCACTACATATAGGAGTCCGAAAAGACATATCACCCTTTCCATCCTACGTGTTGTCTTGTGAAGTGCCAGTTGTGCTCTGTGTACCATCATATTGTGAATATCGGTTCTAGGTATTGTCAATGCAATCTGATATTTTACCCCTTTGAAATCAGTTAATAGTGCTTGCTGCTTATTATCGTTACTGCTGTTTGCGATGAATGAAACACGACAGTTGAGTTAACACAGAAAATAATCAATGTTTACCGGGATTTTGTTTTGTGTGGGTTAGATTTCTCAGGTTTGAATATACTTGAATATACAGAGAACATCATCACATACATAGTTTTATTATTTCCTTATTCATTACGCGATCATCTATTTATAATTTTATATAAGATTTTACAAAAGACAAATCCGTGAATCTTTTAATCTTTTAATGCATATACAAATTTACAGTTAACAGCAATAGAACCAAACAATGAATTAAACTGCACCATACAGCTGTTTCCTCCTTCTAGGACTCGTCAGTGATTATATGGGCCTAAATTCAGAAGTCAATTAGGCGTCTAATGAAAATCAAAAGAAAAGTCAGAATATCGACGAGGCAGTGCAGCAACCCTATAATCAGATAAATGTAATTTTCATACATCAGATACTTTCAGAATAGGGTTAACATAGTACATGAATTTTTATCTGGACAAACTATTCGAGTGAATTTAAATGTGGCATACAGGTTACAGTATACCTCTAGGACTTAAAGTCCATCAACAGTTTCTACCATTTGTTCTCTAAAAGATTGTACAAAAGTCCACCAGCAGTGTCTACCACCTGTCTCTAATAGATTGTACAAATGTCCACCATCAGTGTCTACCACCTGCTGTCTCAAAGATTGTACAAAAGTCCACCAGCAGTGTTTACCACCTGCTTTCTAAAAGATTGTATAAAAGTCCAACAGCAGTGTCTACCACCTGCTGTCTCAAAGATTGTACAAAAGTCCACCAGCAGTGTCTACCACCTGTTCTCTAAAATATTGTACAAACGTCAACCAGCAGTGTCTACCACCTGCTCTCTAAAAGATTGTACAAAAGTCCACCAGCAGTGTCTACCACCTACTCTCTAAAAGATTGTACAAAAGTCCACCATCAGTGTCTACCACCTGCTGTCTCAAAGATTGTACAAAAGTCCACCAGCAGTGTCTACCACCTGCTCGTTAAAAGATTGTACAAAAGTCCACCAGCAGTGTCTACCACCTGTTCTCTAAAAGATTGTACAATAGTTCACCAGCAGTGTCTACCACCTGCTCTCTATACGATTGTACAAAAGTCCACCAGCAGTGTCTACCACCTGCTCTCTAAAAGATTGTACAAAAGTCCACCAGCAGTGTCTACCAATTGCTCTCTAATAGATTGTACAAAAGTCCACCAGCAGTGTCTACCAATTGCTGTCTCAAAGATTGTACAAAAGTCCACCAGCAGTGTCTACCACCTGTCTCTAATAGATTGTACAAAAGTCCACCATCAGTGTCTACCACCTGCTCTCTAATAGATTGTACAAAAGTCAACCATCAGTGTCTACCACCTGCTCTCTAAAAGATTGTACAAAAGTCCACCAGCAGTGTCTACCACCTGCTGTCTCAAAGATTGTACAAAAGTCCACCAGCAGTGTCTACCACCTGCTGTCTCAAAGATTGTACAAAAGTCCACCAGCAGTGTCTACCACCTGCTCTCTAAAAGATTGTACAAAAGTCCACCAGCAGTGTCTACCACCTGCTCTCTAATAGATTGTACAAAAGTCCACCATCAGTGTCTACCACCTGCTCTCTAAAAGATTGTACAAAAGTCCACCAGCAGTGTCTACCACCTGCTCTCTAAAAGATTGTACAAAAGTCCACCAGCAGTGTCTACCACCTGCTGTCTCAAAGATTGTACAAAGGTCCATCATCAGTGTCTACCACCTGTTCTCTAAAAGATTGTACAAAAGTCCACCAGCAGTGTCTACCATCTGCTCTCTAAAGGACTTTACAAAAGTCCACCAGCAGTGTCTACCACCTGTTCTCTAAAAGATTGTACAATAGTCCACCAGAAGTGAATAACAATTCATATCATCGTCAGAACCGAGGTATCAGGTGTGAATGACAATTTCCTCGAGTCTATGTATTCTGATAACGAACGCGTTGATATCGACTGGCAGTTTGTTTGTTTTATCTAAGTCAACAAAAATAATAAAAGGTAATAACAGATTGCCTGATCAATCAGCAAATGTATCGGATTTCCTATCACGTTTTTTATCAAAATGTTCTTCTCTCTATCAAATTGACGTGAACTCATTTAACCAATCAATTTATGTGAATCAGCTTGAGTGATAATAGTTAATGACCGAAATGTCGTGGTATATGTCATCAACAAATTGATAATTGCGAGAACCGAATATTTCACTGGAATTGCCAGGTGGAGAGAAAAAAGGTTGACGATCTTTTTTTCTGTTTAAAGTCTAATTAGTATGTTGGAAAGTTTAGAAATATGTCTTGTTAAATTTGAAATTTGATATATCAACCTAAATCATTATCTTCAATAATCAAAAGCAGCACTAAATTTATTTGTATTCTTTCTGCCATGAAAGTTAAACACAGGATGATTGGAATCCATTTGTTCCATTGAAAAACATGTTTTTGATATATCTGATTGTGAACCCTGTGATTTATCAATGTCAGAGAGATAACAATAATATCTGCCACTTCTGATAAACGATATGTTCTACGTGAATCAATATGAAATTATTTTGACATGTTGTTGACGAAGACCAATATTTTAAAATACTACAGCATATTGAACCTTGGCCTGGATTTATCAACAATTTGACATTGATCATTAATATTTTAAGGGTGTGTGCCGATTGAATACGACAGAAAATGTGCAATAACTTCGAATACAAAATTTGGTTTACTTTCCTTTGATATTTGGTATTAGCGTCTCTTCAAGATACAAATTTACTTGACACGTCTTTTTAATGGTCGCAACCTACAGTTCTAATCTCCAATAGAAGGATAACGAAAAGCGAACTGTTCCAGAATTACCATACAATCTCCTCGCAATCGTCGACTTTTATATGACCTTTAATAATGCATTGAAGAATCCATACAGTTGACAAGGGGATATTGAACCAATATATGAATGGAGACAGGGAAAACCATACGCTGTTAGTTGCCTTATTGATTCTAATAAAGGACAGCAATAACAATGAGTAAACAAGTGATAAAACAAACGTCTGTCTACCGTCCTTAAACGATTTGTGTTATCGCTATTTTGTGAGATGTATTTGAATTGCATCAAATTCCGATTGAGCTTTAAATTGATATCTGACTGTTGAAATGTCGGTCATGATAATTACCGGATTAATCTTTCTCAAATTATGTATCGAGGTTTCCCCTGTCCCAGTGTCGTGTCTGATTTTGGAACTGATCAGAATAAAAAAAACATAGCTGACAAGAACAGGGAACCTGACAGTTAAAAATCATTATCTTTATTTCTTTAGAAACATTTTTATTAGGAAAAAGAGTCAATCAAACAAGCAACCCAAACGACAGAATTTGAAAGGATATTCCGGGCAAGTGACAGAAGTTTCAGACAGAAGGACAGAATGTTACAATTAATTAGTTTGTGTCAATGATAAATCACATGGTGCATTTAAATGACATGTAAATAGGAGAAAGATTGAACAAAAACTTTTCATTATTTTTGTCTTTGTGTCGGATTGAACGTGTGATTGTCTTAAGAACATCAATACAAAAGAATATGAATACATATTATGCACATGTTGTGTAAAACGGCATTGACCAAAATTAATTATTAAGATACATTTTGATATCAAAGAATAATGTTCGTGTACGTCTATAACAGGGATTAATGTCAGGGTATGATTAACAAATAAACAATAGAATTGTAACATAATGTTGACATTTAAAGCATGTGATTATGACTCATAGAATGGAAAATTTTATTTAGACATATGTTTTTTGTATACTACGTTGTTTTCATAACTTGCGTACAACATGACAACGATAATATGACAGCCCATTTACCACAAAGATAAACCGTACAGCCGGATATTCTCGCGTGGATGATATTTTCGCAAATTTCTGGTAAATGAACGTGATCGCGAAATTTAATTAACGAGACATTACATGTCATTTTACTTTCAGATTGTGAAATTTTGATTCTTTAAATAACGTTCATTGTTTTAAAAGAAAATCTCGAAAATATTGACCCGTGAGAATGATCAGATACAGGGAATACAAGAATGCAACTTTCGTCTCAAAACTGAATACATTGAAGCTGATATATTATTGGGCTTGCTCTCACAATCTGAACAGAATCGTTTACATTGAAAAACAGATAATTTGGTAGCGTCAAATGTACCAACAACACCGCTAGAAGCAAAGGAAAATATTGGTCTATTGCTGTCAAGCGTCTAATATCATCATTATAATTGTGAACATAGTATATTAAAAGATAGATAAATATTCAGACGCATATTTTACAAAATAAAACACAAAACCTTCACAGGAAAACCGATATTTTGCTAGCTGTGGCAGGGCATAATTAGATAAACCCGCTGAGGTCAATTTTTATATGTATTTATCAAGAGTAAGCGAATACTATCCCTTTTCCATGAAATACCAAATTCCATTCAGATCTAATGTGATATTTGACTGCTCAGTTGTTGATTTCAGTAATCTACAGCGGCTGGAGGAGGTGTCAAACAAGAAGCTGTCACATTCCGATTGTCTGTAACATTTCAATCCACATTGTCCCTGGTTCGATCCAACTGTATCCATCAAAACGGGAAAGAAATCGCCACTTGTTCCCAACTTTGCTTCCCATTGGTGACATGCACCTGAAAAAACAACGTGATTCATGACTATAGATTAATGCGTATTTATACAAGTAGTGTTCGTAAAAATAAAAGAATCGGTTATCTATTGATGAGCCAGTTATTAAATACTGTGCAAAACGCATAGTGAATGTAGATCTACGACTTCGTGTAAATTCATTCGTTAGGATTTTGTCGTATGGATTTTGAATTGACGCGACGCAACTCTCCTCTATAGGTGTCTTCTCAATAACCTAAACGCCAATGGTAGTGATAATTGGCCTGCAACTTTTCGATATAAAAAAAACTATGAAGTGTACTCAAATGAATAATACTGACACATCGTCAGAGTACTAATTACACGGATCATATATTTTAATGTTTTCTTTAACCCTTTTCTTTCTCATTAATAAAAAGACAATAGTGCTGATATTTAAACTATGGCATGCTTGGACTGAGATTACCAAGCTTGTTCAATTAATAAGCCTTTCCCAGCTTTCAGGATTCAAATCCTTATATGATTTTGTCGCAGTAGCAAAGAGACCAAAGTTCACGATATTGGTATAATTGAATGCTGTGAAATATGTTTATCAACTGTGTTCAACGCATAGTGGTCAAACGTGTTAAGACGTTTGAACAACTTTTTCCCAATAATCAAATATGCCTGAGTCATTGTATTGATGCAGTAGCCCCAAACTTAACAAAAAGCTACTTAACGAACAACAGAGGTCTCATTTCCAAGTTGTTTAACAGGCGAGCGATTCGGGCCCATTGCAGCGTTTGCTTTTCACTTCAGTGAAGTAGTTTGTTCTAAGACACCGTTTGTAAGTATCGGCATAATTCTACTTTAAACTGTCAAAAACTCAAATCTGTGGTGTTATCAATGCTTTATTAAGACATAAATATACACACATGTGAGGATACCATGATTGAAAACAAAATGTTTGTTATATGTACTTAATTTCTGTTGGATATTCTTAATACCTGGCAAATACAATTATATCAGAAATGAGACTACAATGGTCTGAAATGAGCATAACTTATATGGAATGAACAATCAAAAGTAGGGGCACTTACTGGATAGATTGACAACAGGACAACCTTGTACGTCAAGCCTCATTGATTTATAGGTATAACTGCTAACGGGTATAACACGGATGTACTGGGCCACAATGTTTTCTTCCAGTTTATTTGTCACAGTTGTATTTCTATTGGAATTTCCAGGATAAAACCTTGACAAATGATAGGCGGAGAATAGAAAAGACATATTATAGCAAAGTGTAACAAGAAAAACACGTAAGTGAAAAACACCTTTTGATAAAAATTAGAAGTAGGTAAAGCGGAACCAATTTTATTGCATCATACAGGTGTTTCATTCTTCTTGAACTCGTCAGTGATGCTGAGAGTCAAATTTGGGAACCTTAGAGAGAAATGCAAAAGTAATAAAAGAAAATGTCATACTCTATATGGGAAAGTGCACTTGGTCCAGAGAGCAATTTGTGCAGTTGATATTTTCAGCAGATCGATTAGGCTTACCTTTACTTCACCAGTTGTTGAGTTTGATAATGAACTCCAGGTTACTCCGTCCATACTGATATTGACTTTGTATGACGTCACCCATTGGTTGTAATTTCCCCGTCCACGAGTTTGAATTGCACTCAAAGATGAAATTGCTTGAAACTCTACCTGTGTGTTGTAACGAAGGAACAGACCGTGTCATTGTATAATGTTATATGATTACATATAGCAGGAATGTTAAGTATATTATAATTAAATTAACATTTCGTTATATTGTTTTCGAAAAATTAGATATTGATAAGTTATGTTTCTCGAGAATAGCTCAATAGCCAGGGTAATATTAATTTAGATATTCAGTGTAGAGTACAATCCCATTGAAGTTCAATAACATGGACACATGTAAACAATGTTCACGTCGGACGTCGGACTGACAACAAGGCTTTATAATACACATGTATCTCATTAAGTGCTAAATGACAAGCAGCAATTACATAATCCTACGGAACAATTGACTTATTTTTTTTCTCTTTTCTGAAAAATTTTGATCTTCTCCTTTTTGTCCTCTTCAACAAGCAGCGACATTTCCTTATTCAAAAAGTTCTCTTTCTGCTCTTCGTCTTTTTCATGATATGACAGTATCTTGTTCTGGTCTGACAAGATCCATAATGCATTCAATTAAAAGTGTTATTTGTTTGAATATATAAAGTATGCTTGAAGGTCTCAGTGTTCTAAATCCTTTCAATTATCAGACTGGGATATGATTTAGATAGACCTTCATGCACGTGTTGTCGTTGTGTAGAATAATATCCTGTTTTAATAGCTGTATGGTATATGTACCGTTAAGATAAAAAAATCAACCTCGACAAAGTGATAATATAAATGATGAATTATCTTGTTATTTCAGTATTGAATATTTCAATCATTGTTGGTGAATTTGTCTATATCTTTATTTGCGACCGTGTTCAATGATATCCGTAATCGTCATTCAGCTGTGTTTAAAATTATATGTAAATCGGGATTTACATGTGTATGCTAAGTGTTCAATACAGTCTTTTTTCAATCATGTATCAAATATTTTCTGTAACACATATCCCTGAAAAATAATTACGTAATGTGATTGTGTTAACATGGATATGGCCAATGAAAAAATATGGCATCCTATCCCTGATCGATCGGTCACTTTGTGTAGCACTATTTACTATCTTTCCGTCTCCGTCACCAATTCCCAGTCGTGCGCAACTGTTCTGGGTAAATCGAATGGATTTTATTAATTGCCTTCTCTTTGGAAAAGCATTCACATCAAATAACCATTTCTGCGGTTATATAATTATGATAAATGAATTAGAATCCCGCTAATGTGATGTACACCTTACAACATTTTCATATAATTAATAATAAAAATTGAAACGATTGAAAATATATTTGTTTCGGTCTAGGATTAATCCTATTTAAAATCAACATGAAACAAGATAATTCTTGTACTTCTTGTAACAGGGAAGAAGAAACAATGGGACACATCCTGTATGGCTGTTATGACACAACTAGATACGTTACTGTTTGGTATATTGAAAATGGTAACATTCAGAACCATATCATTATATGTTTCACTGATGAAAATGTGTGGTAATTCAAGCAAAAGACGAGATCACTTCTTCAAAATGTTGAGTTACTTAATTTATACATGAAAATATAAAAACAGAATACCAATATTTGTGTAAGCTTTATTTTGCCCAAGTCATGAAGGTAGAAAAAATATTGCTAAAAAAGAATAATTCTAAACCTAAACTCCAAATATGAAGGGATCTTTTGTAGTTACTTTAAATATTTAGGACTTAAAGTGTTAATAGAGTAATCTCCCCTTATACAATTCATGTCATTGTATACCTGTTGACCAGTATGTCTAAAGTGATTATCATATAAAGTGCAGTGATAATGTTATTTATACTTAGCAAACGTTGTCAGGATATATCTGTGTGAGAGATTTTGTCCAATCCAAATGTAGACAAGTCCAGGCCCCACTTGTATAAAACATCTCAACTTAAGACTTCCTCAAGTCGAGATTTTCCTCAGCTGATATTTCCTCAAAAACGGCTTGTATAAAATTTTCTCAAGGAACAGGAGGAAGTCAGCGGTTAGGATGTCCTGAAATTCCTTGAGGAATTTTCATACAAGATATTTTTAAGGAGATATCAGCTGAGGAAAATCTGGGCTTGAGGAAATCTCAAGTTGAGATGTTTTATACAAGTTGGGCCTGAAGTATAATCAATACTATTACAATTAGTTTAATGCGAGAGAGTGAAAGAAATGATAAATGAAAGAATTATGAATGGTTAATAAAACAAATACAAGTTGAATGGTTAATGAAGTTAAAACAGTTACAAGTATGACAGTAAAAGAATGAATTGATAAGTAAGTTAGTCTCCTTTGCAAGTTAGAATTCTATGTGAAAATGATAATCAGGTGTTTTTATAACGAATTTAGATAGGGGAGAACAGTATTTTAGAGTATGTATGTTTTGATATGTAAAAGAATTTACAGTTTAAGTGGTGACTGATGAGTGTAGTGAGAGAAGCTTTCCTGTGTTGAGATGAATATAAATATGTTTTGTGATGTTTAATAATTTATATTGTAAGTGGTGAGGAATGAGTGTGGCGAGAGAGCTCTCCTGTGTGGGAGGTTTATATAATACGTTTTGTTACGTTTAATAATGATGAGTGTAAGTGGTAAGTGATGAGTGTGGTAAGAGAACCCTCCTGTGTGGGGACAATGTTATGCACAGATCGGATCACAGGGCCTCAACTCTGATAGATCTATTAGATATTCTGGGCAATAAAAGATAAAGTTAAGGAGTTCTTATTTTCTTCTTTATCAACAATACTTTACAATTTCAAATAAAATAAAACCTTTCCTTTGATACTGGCTCCAGTTTGGCTTTAGATGAGCTCTTTCACCCTGTTAGGGAATTTTTTGGATCTGTGCCTTGCCCGATACATACAAGAGTATTTAAAATGCAATTTGCTTCATCCCTCTTGAACACGCACATATACAATACAGTTACAGTCGAAAAGACTTCAGTGTGATAGCACTATGATTTTCGCATCAGTTCTATATTATCCCCAGATGACCTACTCGGTCTCTTATAAAAACGGAGGTCGTCCTTAATGACCATATCTTCTGATATCACGTTAAAGAGCATAAAGCCAAAGGAAACTTACATTAGTCACCGTTACCTTTAATTCGACTTTCAATCGATAAATCTATGACAGAATGTAGGCAATATTATAAAATTATCAATTAATCAGACTGCGCTAGTCTTTAACTGTTTTGATTGGTGTGAAATATTACCTGTATATAGCTTCAATCTCTTGCGTGCAATGGGGAACCATGAAACGGAACTGTTGAATCTAACATACCGTCGCGGACAAATACTATGTGAAGAGGAGGCGGTGATAGCATTGTCAGAAACACCGTTTGGTCCTGTCACAGGATTAAAATTACACGGACCGTATCCTTCTGAAGAAAAGAAAAGAAAGAGAAAAGCAGCATACATTACTTTCTATTTCCACAACGGTATGGTTTTCCTCGATACTCCAATTACAATCACTAACAAGTTGCTGTAATTCCGCGAAACAGATTACATGATACAATGCATATTCCTTGCTTGTTCGCTGCGATGAATTTGTAATTATTCGATCGATATATTTGCTAAGGTAAATCGCTTATGGAGACAGAGTTACAATTCATTATATTTTTACGCATAAAGCTATATTGATACCGAAGTTAATTAATAGATTATCTACTTACCGGATCTAAACGTCTTTATTTCATTATATCTATTTTATGAGGAGCAATTTGAATTTTCCTCCATTTCCCCGTAGGTTCAACCTACAAGACCTTTAGAATCGTTAACGAGTTTTAGAAGAATTTAACGTCTGTATAATGCAATTTAAGCTATTATATGGGTTTACTATGCCTAATTCTAAATTTTAATTCACTTGTGAGTCTTTCGTACAATCTTCAGGACTACAGGTGGCTGACACTGCTGGTTAACTTTTAGTCCCCGAGGTCTTCCGAAAGCACCACGTTGCATTTTATCATTTTATTCAATATTCACACAGCTTATAGTTATCAATAATTTCGATCGTGTGCAATTGACTTGTGCGTCATCTACAGGAAATATAAAGCTGAATGTTTGCTGAGAACAAAATTTACATTAAGCGAAAGTTACGTATCAATTCAACGAAGACAACAGATTTGAAATTCTTGTTCTAGATAATGTTAATTTCGATGTATTTGATACACGACTGATTGTGTAAATAGTGTTAGGAGTACCTAATCATAACGGAGGTAGCAAATGAAATCAATGATATTCAAATATGATCGATTTGAAATTGAAACTTAATTGTCGTTATATCTTGATATTTTCTAATCGTTTTGCCACTTAAGTCATTGTTTCTTACTGGTAGTTTTTTCAGTTTCAGTTTCCTTTTAGACTAGATCCTTCGTTGACATTGAAGAAAACCAACATGGAAATTGACCCGGAACAACTTGCATTTATTTTACGATGAAAGCAATTATGATCTTGATTGTTTATCTTAAAGCACTGCAAGATATACCCCCCGAGTTAGTAGTCTACAAAGCGCTTTCATTTACAATTTCGTTCTTATAAACATAATCGAAAGTGTTTTCCAATATGTTAGTTATATTATATTCTTTAAACAAATTATATTTTCGATGAACATTGACATCATATTGTGAAATCCGATCAAAGCAAATACATTTCATAATTACCATTTCGGGACACATGGCATTATTCTCCTTGACTATTTCAGGAATCCACAGTTCGAGTTTGATTTTCTTAAATGTTCGTTTGACATGTTATTTGCTTTGTTTCTACAGACACTGATAGGTAATTGAACTGAAAAAATGAAATGAAGTCTTAAGTAATCAACTCACCGCAGCACAATGCCAATACATATAGGAGTCCGAAAAGACGTATTACCCTTTCCATCCTACGTGTTGTCTTGTGAAGTACCAGTTGTGCTCTGTGTACCATCATATTGTACATATATTATGCAGAAAATAATCAATATTTACCGGGGATTACATTTTTTGTGTTTTAAATTTCTCTGGTATAAGACAAATATGTATGTTTACTTAATTTTATATAAGTGTAATCAGATGTCCAAAAGGTCCAAAATTTAAAACATCAAACATTTGGTTATTTACTGTGTTTATTACCCATGATTACCAAGGGTCATTTTGAGGTTGGATCTCACAGAGCAACATACAGGATACTCGTAGGATACCAATAAAGTAAGATCCTGCACAAGGACACAACCACAACACAGATCGTTCCACTTCTCCCGAGAAACAAACCAACACCAACACGTGAAACCACGTATCTAGGATCTTCTGCTGGTGTCCCTTAAGCCAAATATCTTCACTTGATCAGTAACTGTCCTATTTAGTATTTTTCAGCTATCAGTGTGAAAAACTTCTAATCAGACGGTTCCCCATACGTTCGTACATTGGATAACTAATTTTTTGAAGTATGTTTGATTTTATGGCTGCAAGTGCTACCATGGATACCGGGTATATATAAATTTACAAAATCGCAATAGAGTGCCAAAACAAAATAAAATAAAAACAATACGATATTGATCATCAACCAATATCTAAACATGTATTGAAAGCTAAGGGTAACATTGATTCAAGGTTGGATGTTTAATATGAGGAAATTAGAGATTTCTGAATGAAGATTTTTATAATTATTATTAAAAAATATTCAAAAGTATGCACGCAATCTGAAACTTGTTTAGCGAAATCGAATAACAGTTCATAATGAATATCCGGGTGACTCCGTTCGTACTTGTTCAGCAATGGCGCTCGTTGATTGTGCGTTCCATGAGTTTGCAACCTTGCAAAAACATTAAATTTCACCTTCAGATATATTGATGACGTGCTGTCATAAAACAAAGAAATCTATTGACTACGTCCATCGTATATATCCACAAGAACTGGAAATTATAAATACGATAGACCCTTCTACATCAGCTGCTTATCTCGATCTTTTCCTACAGCGAACCTAGCATGGATAGCTTTCCATTAAATGGTATGCTAAAGGTTATGATATCTATTTCCCTATTGTGAAATTTCCATTTCTTGATAGCGATAGCCCTGCATCTCTACCTATGGTATTTACATGTCACAGATCATAAAGACTAGACTCATTTGATGAATTGCGTTACTTGTGACCTCATGATTTAAACAGAAAATATTTTAATAGTTAATTACAATTTACTTTTATACAATAGAAAAAGGCACCTTTTTATTTCTGCTTAATGTCTGGAAGAATAGTGTTTTCGAGGAAAAGCATTCAAACAGCTGGCTCATTTGCACGAGGGATGGATATGCTGTAGTCGAGAACGAACAGGTACACCACTATCACGATAATTCACCAAAGCGCCATATATCATTGGTACTGTACGATGAACCGGATATAGTTACTACCAAAGAAGCAAGAAGCAAAACACGACGAGAACACAGGACACGAAAATCTTTATAAATACTTGCGAAAGAAGTGTCGTAAGACAAATATCATAACTGTAGATATGAATGTTTGACGATAATATAATAAAATATGTGTCAAGTACCCCTTAACAGCGATCAAAAACGAAAATAAAACCAATTTTTATTACCAGATTTGTATCAAAAATGAGACAACCATGTGTAGGTAAAATATTTTAGTAAACCAAATCTCTTGACTTGATCATGCTAACAATCACTATCACTTGGTGTAGGTTTAACGTGATTTGATGGAATTAATTTTAATTTAATCGGCAAGAATACAGCGTATAGAAAACGTGTCTAACTCAAAGTATGTCTAGCTATATGGATACGCCAATCGATGTATTCAATCAACAAATGAGTTTTAGTTTTCTGTTGCACCAGTGATGTAATTCTTCATATAGTTTAAATGATGTGTGTGCTGGACTAGACTGTATGTAATCTTCTTCAGTTGACAAAACCAAGCATACAACTTATATGCATCCATTAGCACTACGTTAAACCTTTTTATCCACACACATGATATTCATTATTCCCGGTGAAACTATTTTCGAGGTTTAGACCAATACCAGCTATTAGGCAAGTTATTGAGGATACTTTTCTAACTTTTCTTTTTAGCGTGCATTTGCCTCCCCTCTTAGATGATATGTATATCCTGTTCATCTTTCAGTACAGTTTGTACACGGCATTGGAAGTACAGTATAAAAAACTGATATATTGTGCAATAAGAGTTAATCCATGCATCGCGCGTCCATGATAGGTTTACCTATTTGACGGAAAGGATATTTCTGAAAAGATATTTAAATGATTTTATTTTTGATATACAGAAAATGTTCAAACAATCTGGAACAATGTTTAGAAAAGAAGGTAACAAAGCCTTCACTTTTGCAGTTCATGTAGTGAGAACTGAATATAAAACTTCAGGTGGTGTTTCCGGTTATGCTAATATTGACTGTGCGAAGACATTGTTTGGTCGTAATCTCCATGGCCACGAGTCTCGATGACTTCATCTTTGTGCTGGTTGAGGGAATGATTATTCAAACAGAAGGATAGGATTACAAATGGGGAATGAGAGAAAAATAGCGATTGCCTTGTACCACACTGGAAGTAGGGCACTGCCGAAGATCTACAACAGACTATTCCTTCGGTCACGTTATACTAAAAACCAAAAACACTCCGCGAAATCACCATTTTAAAAGATTTTTATAGCTCACCTGCGACTTAGTTTTTGATAACTTGAAATATGGTTTTGGTAGCCTTTGAAATAGGTTGTCGCTCTGTTAGCTTTTTTACCTCTCCATATACGGCAAAAATATTATTGCCAGCATGTAAGGGGTAAGAACTTTATCTTCTTACCTGCATTATCAAAGAGGCCATTAATCATGTTTTTTCTTTCCTGTTTTCCTGTTTCATGTCTTTAAACATTTCTTTTTTTATTAGAATATTATTAATTCTCTGAGTCCGAAAGATGATTTATTTATTCCAAACAATACGGTATAGTAAGATCGGAAGCGTACAATACATCAGTTGTAGGCTGTCTTACGTTGTGACAAAAGATATCGTATAACAATACAGAGTATGATTTGATATTCCCTTATCCCATTTATGATTTGAAATCGACTTTCAAAAAGTTTATTTTCCTTAATTGGGCGATAAAGGTCTGTTTTATGCTGTTAATTGATAATTTGATACACCTGGTCTTATCCTCCCTGTACTTTTTCTGGAATCTCCGTGTAAATCTTTCTTTTGTCCATATTTTGTCCTAGTGTTATGGAATTTTTTGTTTGAATTTTCCTGATGGTTTTGTCTATGGGTTATTTATCAATTTTTTATAAATATTAAATGTTAATGTTATACATAACAGCTTAACATCGGTAGCCATGCTAGAAATAGTAACGTGATAGTTAAGTTAGAAAGATTAACATGAAATGTTGATAAATGCAATCAATTCTTATCTAATGTACATTATATGACTGCAACAGATAAATTTCTAATGAAGAAATCAAATTCCATGCTATGTAGAAATTAGCTAAACAGGGTATATTATTGTTATCTTTATACGAGTAAAATTGTCGACAAGAAAGCCGCGTCTGTGTAGCTATTGCATGAATGTCTATATTACGAAAGGAGCTTTTCACGTATGTCTTGTACATCCTCGATCGGTAATTTGATATATTGTGCAATAAGAGTTAATCCATGCATCACGCGTCCATGGTAGGTATCTTAAATTGACAGAAAGGATATTTCTGAAGAGATGTGTAATTGATTTTATTTTTGATATACAGCAAATGTTCAAACAATCTAGAACAACGTTTGGAAAAGAAGGTAACAAAACCTTCATTTCAAGCCTCAATATTCTCGACGGAAGCGCAAACTATCTACCTCGCCCTTGAATATATTCAAACAAAGTAATGAGAGTTGTTATCCGTTCAGACTCTCTTTCTGTTCAGCAAAGTCTACAATAGAAATATCGAAAATATTTTGATTCGTAATACATTACTACTATATTAGGAACTTGCCTTTGGTAGCCTTTGAAATAGGTTGCCGCTCTGTTAGCGTGTTTACCTCTCCATATACGGTAAAGATATATCTTGCAAGCAAGTAATGGGTAAGAACTTTACCTTCTTACCTGCATTATCAAAGAGGTCATTAATCATGTTTTTTCTTTCCTGTTTTCTTCATAATTATTTTTTGGGCAGAGCGCTTGACTAGTTGAGAAGGCCATGGGTTCTGTCATCAAGTCGTGACGTCATGACTTTGTTATTCTTGTGTGGTCATGATGATGTTTATGTCGATGACCCCCTTAACAAACATCGACACTTTCATATTCTGTTCTTTCTACAGGAAGAATATCAATTACGTTCGATTACTTCGAAGCTCAATTATCAATTTGCATTACTTCTCCTTTTAAAAACATGGTACTACTCTGATAAAATTTGATATGCATGACGAGTACGATCAATGAAGACATTTGTTCGGATCACTTGATCTTATCTTTCACTTTCAAATGATAATCTTGTTATAATTGCTTTTATTAATATACCTTTTGTCCTCGCTTTGTTGAATTTGAATCAGAATTTGTTCAAATGTCGATTTTTGTGCTTGTATAATCATATAAGATAAACAGTATGGTGTGATATTGCACCATCCCATTTATAATTTGAAATCAACTTACAAAACGTTTATTTTCCTTAATTGTCTCAAAACTAATTAAGCCCCCATCAACACAGACTAGTCCTAGGACGATTTAGGTCTGTTTCATGCTGGTCATAATTCATAATTCAATACACCTGGTCTTTTTCTCCTTGTACGTGTTCAGGAGTCTCCGTGTAAATCTTTCTTTTGTCCATATCTTGTCCTAGTTTTATGGAATTTGTGTTAGAATTTTGATTGTGTTGCCATGTTTTCTTGATGGTTTTGTCTATGGTGTATTTATCAATTTTTTATCAATGTCAAAATGTTAATGTTGTATATATATAACAGCTTAACATCGGTAGACATACTAGAAATAGTAACGTGATAGTTAAGTTGGAATGGTTAACATGAAATATTAGTAAATGCATTCATTTCTTATCCAATCTACATTGCTTATATGGCTGCAACTGATAAATTTCTAATGCAGAAACCAAATTCCATACTATGTAGAAATTAGCTAAACAGTGCCTACTATTGTTACCTTTATATGAGTAAAATTGTCGACATTGTAGGTCGAACTGTTTCCGTTTTGTCTTTTTTATTCGCGTCCTATCCTCCCCCCCCTTACCCAACATCAAATCGACATATGAACAGCGTCTTAACGGTTACTTTAAGACAATAAGCGTGTTTTCATGAAATTACATAAAGACTTTATATTTGTCAGAGAAGATGTTTTACTTTGTATTGGGTTTCATGTTCATAAGTCAAACTTGCAGAATCACCTTAGTATATATATATATTATGTAAAAGCAGCCATGGAAAAATATATATACCGTATCAAACATAATTCCAGTTCGCCAAATATATCAGCTTTCTGTTAAACTCAGGTTTAGAATCAGACACATCGCAGATCACTTTCTGACGTGCCAGATCTCAAATTCAAACTCAGATTTGATGACACTGGGACGACATATTTTTGTTGTTTTTCTACGAGGCTGAATTTAACAAAGTGTTCATGACAACAGGTCACAAAGACATTAAATGGTCGTTTGATTTCACTTTCTGATATATTATTTACATGTTGTCTTTAAACAAAAGAACTTTATTGACTACATCCATCAAACAGACATTTACCCATCAGAAGTGGAAAACTAGGAAAACAGTCTACATCAGTCGCTTATCTTGGTTTTTCCCTACAGAGAAACTAACGTCAACTGACTGGTGAACACAGAAGACAAGGTTAAAATGATGCAGATTGATGAATGTCATAGAATGTTTAGCTTTCGTCATAGAGATCGGATTTAGAAATTTCTTATTTCTTCGTGCGATATGAAGCTAGACGTATTTGTTGCTTGTTAGTTTGCCTGTTATTTGCGTTTTTGCGTACCTTAATCTCTTTGATTATGTGATATTACGTACTTGGATCGATCAAGGTTTGCATGGCGGGTGTCGTCGATAAAGTAGAACACGCTTTCTCTTTCCAAACACCTGATCTTATTCTCCTAAAACTTCTTCAGAAGTTTCAGTTTAAATCTTTGTTTGGTTCATATATTGCCTTGTTTAATTTGTGTTTGGATTAAAATTATGTTGATAAGTTTCGTTTAGTTTTGTTTTTTCATTATTTAATATATATTGGGGTCTCGTGTAAAATCATTTAACATTAAAAATTAAATTATCAACAATGACGGAAAGGAAGTCAACATCATCATATTTAACAGGCAGGAACAAGTGTTAGAGACATATTTACGAACAGCAAACACATGAATAATTAAGGGACAATAATATGTAAATCTATTTTCATGTATTGTTACCTTAAAATCGTCGGAGCATTTTGATGACACGTGAATCATTGATATTGAACAAATAAAAAAAATAAATCGATTTCAACATTATTTCGTTTGCAAATGTAAGCTGATATTGGAAAACTTAAAAACCTTTTGCTTAGAATTCTTCAGTGATTAGGTGGCAAAGCATATACGGTGAATGTTTGTTTGTCTTCTGGACAATAGGATCATTTTGAGACGAGGCCTCATTGCAGGAGCAACATCAGAATGAACAAAATGTAGAATGTGGTGTTACAACTAATATAAAGTGTAGTTCCCAAGAACACCATTAAATCGCGTGTCACCAAGGATATCGAAATTGCATCTACTAAATGGTTCTGCAATATGAAGAATAATTACTATCGTTAGAGTTTTTATTTAGCAACAAAATGTGTATAAGCACATAAAATTAGTAGGTAAGCAGAACATAATGCGCAATACTCAAGCGCCTTGTTTGATAAGTTATCTTTGTCGACCATGCTTTGTCTTTTCCTGTACAGCACTGCAAAAAACCTCATGAAACCCTGTTGTTAGGACTTTATTTACACTGCGTGTGTGTCCCGCCCTAGGAAGAGTTATCTTTCTTTCTTAGTTAAATTTTCCGCAAATCTGGAAACCTTATCAAGTGACTTTTTCTTATTTTATAACTTTTGTTGTTTCTCTATATGCTCCCTTTATCGATATATAATTTCTCTTTGCAACACAGCCAGCCCACAGTGTCAGCGATATGTTAAATAAGAACTGTTTAAATGTTTTAATATATAAGCGCTATATTACAAACCTATTCTATTGTTAAATTATATCAATTTTGTAATTTGTTATCAATTATCTGTAATCACACATGTCCATTCATGAGTTTGAGTTATAGTTACTCATCAGTCTAAATTTCTGAGACCTTTTTTATTTTGTATTCCAGTCATTTAAACAATTATTACAATTATTAATCTCTCTCTCTCTTTGTGATGAAATGATATTAGTACATAATATTCTCCTCATTGCTTATGTAGATACTTAGCATATTAAACGGATCTGTCACACTTCGAATTTGAGGTAACCTACAACACACCAAATATGCAGAACAATCACTTTAACACAAGCTACCAAATCCGGATAGTGGCGTTAGATATATATATATATAATCGAAAATGCCCAGTTTGATTTAATTTCGACCAAAAAATGTAGAAACGAAAAAGCATTTTTCATTGCACTGGCTTCTGTGATTTTGAGACTATAGTCAGTAACTATAGTTTATCAACGTTGGGCTACCAATGATATCAGGAACTATAGTTTATCAATATTTCTCAAAAACTAATGGAATGTTGTTTTAAAACCGAAAATATAGGTTACATCCCAAATTAGGACTTTATTTTCATAATCACACTGGAACTTTTTTTTCAATGGAAACATTTGTGTTATTCGGTGAGCGTATTACAATATTTGTTATTTGTACAATTTCTCTTCTGGACGATAACTGGTAAAACATAGGTCAAGTCAAAATTACACTAATCAACTGGGTGTAAGACAATGTTTAATCACCGTATCAATTACTGAACGTCAACTTCCATAAAAATGCATCTTAAAAAAAATTGAAAAGAAGTTAAAGACTATTCTAATTCTGCATTTTATAAAATTCATAATACCAGTTCAGGACTACAATTGCAAATTTTAAAATTCACGAAACAAGTTCAAGACTACATATACATTTTTCTATATATATATATACGAACCGAAATTCCGTTAATTGTTTCCAAATTCAATCTGCAAAAAAACAGAAAACGCTGTACAGATTTTCATACTCCATGGATTACGATCACTTCCGCTTGCTGCACCCCTGCAACAAGCCATGGCAATATTGAAGGCACAGGTGAAGTAATTTGATTAAGTGAAGAATCTCACCAATCACATGATAATACACTCCTTTTGAGGATTACAAAGAAGCGACGCCCAACTTCAAAGCCATTACAATATACCGTTATGTTACCTCGAGATTCATTTGATGTTTATCGGAAGATCAAACTAGTCTTTTCGCCTTGTCCAAACCATGTGTCGCACAAGGTACCCTGATTTTTTCATGACATGTTTAAGGGATGCAGAGGGCGAACGTGATTGTAAATTCCTTTAGTATCGAGAATGATTCCATACTGATCTAAACATCAGACGTTCTGATTACAGCAAGGGCTTTCTCGTTATACCGTATTGTGGAAGGAGATTGAGTCATTCCTCGTCTAATGATTTCTTTATATCGTATCTTAATTATGATCACACATATATCCCATGTAGAGCAGCAGAATAATGTTATATATATATATATATATATACCATATGAAAAATGATATTTTCTTAACACAACGAATAGCATGCCACACAACGATACTTAATAGTTATTTGGTCAACAGATACCATGATATTATATCATATAGATCACTCATATGCATAGTGGTTGTTTGTTTTTCATCAGTGTTAACCTCCCTAAACACAATTCAAAATCTATATCTAAATGGACCTGAATCAGAAAGTCTTTGTTACAAGATCTGCTTACCATTCGATGATGCTTATTCGTTCACCATGTTCATTATCTGCAATATTAAAAGAAAATATTGCGCTTCTTTAAAGATAATATTTCACCCACTTCGGAAATGAAAAAGGGTAATATCACTAGTGCCTTGGAGTTGAAATTTGAACATAATACGAAATTTCATCCAATCAAAAGCTTTCTTCAGACGCCATTTTAAAATCAAATATATTTTCTTGAAAATCCGACTTCGAAATCGGAGCTTTGTAACGGTCATTTATTCAATCGGAGAACGAATTTCACCATTGTGTTTTTGGTTTAACACCACACCTACATACCAATTCTCATAGATATCGGATGATATTTTAATTCTAACTCATCAGAAGCCACTATATGGTGTAATCGGAAGACGAATATTATACTTGTGTTTCTGGTGAAAAACTATACTTACATACTGATTTTTATGAAAATTGAACAAAATCTTTATTTTGTGTAAATTTTGACGAAATATTCAGTACTTGACCGTTCAGATGATTTATCTAGAAAATAATAATGAAAAGCCATTCCACGCCCTCTCATATTCAAACTAGCAAGTGAAGTTTCGTTAAATCCCATCCAATAGTTTTCGAGAAAACCTCGTTTAGGGGACAGGATGAAATGTTATGATTTGTGTATTAATGGCTTACGGTATCTATTACAGTTTTGACTAACGATGGTCCCCGATCATTGAATAATGATAACATGAATGTCTGATTAATAAATGTCCCTCTGATGACGTCAGCTAAAGGTCAAATAAAGTCGTTATATTTGTTTTTAAAGAAAATAGTTCTGTTTTGATCGCCATATTACTAGTAAACATGTGACGCCATTCTCATTAAACGTACTTGCTGTTTTTTGTCTAGCAAATAATTTACACACATAAACACAGCTTATCAAGACACCCAGCAGGGCCTTTAAAGTCAAAATTTATTAAACACTTTGGTAAAAACAGATAGCTAATACTCACCGGTCTTGGTTAGGGGTATTCATCACTTTCCGATAACAAACTCTGAAATTTGAAACTGCTAATTGATATCATATCATAAATATGTTATACTTTGTTATCGATTGACATGTAAATCAATAGCATTATGTATATTTTTAGCTAATCGGTACATTATCTCCAGTTAATGCTGAGTTACAATTCAAGATCAATCCCGTGTTGAGGCTTTATTTGAGAAACAAATGAGAGTAATGCAGATACTTATAGTCAATTAATCTAGGATCAACATGTAAAAGAGGGCACACTTACGTTAACATCCAATGATTCGACACTTTCCATATCGAGGTCAATAGAATTGTAAGACTCATCTGAATGTGGCGATTGTCTAACTGGAAAAGATAATAACATAATGATCATAGATCATTTTGAAGGCAAAGTTGACATTTTTCCTGAACGCAGTAGAGATCCTGTATGAAATTCATAAAAATAATATTCGATATCTTACAAAGATACCTTAACTATATACGTGAACGATATATGAAGCGATATATCCGGAGGAGGATTGATAATTCAAATTGGTATAAATAAATTATATGGAAACATGTAATAAAATTCATGGCTGTCATGAAACGTGAGTTGAAATACTATCCATAGGAATGTTTAAACAATTAACATTACTGACTACATCGGGAGTTTTGTACTAATACCTAGATAGCTATTATCGGTAAATCCAAATGGAGGTGTTTTACCGGCGAGCCTGTGTCAAACGTTTGATGTTTGCAATGGATATATATAAACATAAAGAATATTATATCATTGCATAATTAAAAACTGAGAATTAGATATAAATCAATGTTAATGTTACTCCTTATAAAGAAATATTATCAGCTGTATAAGGTCACTTCCCCATTTAAAACCCGTGTAAATATTACCGGATGTTTCTTGGTCCCGTCTCAAACGTTGGCACTGTTCTGTTATCGTCTGTGGTAAATGTAACATCATGGGTTGCTTCCCTTTAAAAAAGAAGTTAGAGTAATTAGAACTATCTCCCGGGTATTTGAAGTTTATATGCTTCCTCGGCCATGTTGTGCCTCGAGCGTCCTTCTAAAAATAAAAGCACGTTAACAGCCTTCTGACTCCGTGTCGTGATTACTACATCTTCCCTACAAATTGTCACAACATAAAATACAAAAGACATCAAATCAAGTTATTGTAAATTCGGATATTTACTTATAATAAATTTCATTTCTTTCATTTGTTGCAGTAACCGATATAAATCAACACGAAAGAACTTTATAATAACAGAGGCTTCTTTTCCATTCAGTACAGTAGTTCATGTGTATAACTCTTTATGCCATTCATCGAAATTATCAAAGGACTAAATGATCGGATGGCGTAGACACTTAGACATCCGGGGTTCTATTCCCCATACTTACAACGATAATAGAGCTGGTTTCAAACACATTCGTATTTACGATACATTTTGTTCATGATTTTTATATACTTATGTTACGCGATGTTAAAATCATTATCCTATTTCAAATCTGTCAAAAATTGGGAAAACCACAAAAAACGAAAACCCTGTAGGATGGAGGAAAGAAAATACTGTTTGTCGTATCAGAAGATTAATTGTGTTCCTTTCACTTGGTGGTCAGGTGTACGTTAATTGTACATCTTTCTGCATATGACCCTGGCTGTTACGATGAATTATGCAACGTAAAATCAAAAGAAACAGCGAAACAAACATTGAAAAAAATTCAATAGTTAAGTCAGTAATACAAACGGTCACATAAGGAGCTTTGCGAGCACAACTTGTTGCTCTCTTTTTATTCAGTAAATCGTTATTATAAGCCTAGCAGTATAAGATCTATTTGTATTTTTCTTTATGTTGTTTGATCATCTGATATGTCTCAATATTTGTTTTTTCAATGAAATATTAAAACTCTAAAGGATTGTTCTTTGTCATAGTAACATGATTAATTAGCGACTACAATGTATAACATTTTCAAGGAATGAGGATCTATTCAAGGTCGCAACCATTTTTGTGGTGATTCGTTTCATAGTAAATTGTTTAAATCGATAACATGACACAAGAAGTGACCAAAATGCCACTTTGTTCTCTGTATACGGAGTTGTAATAATGTGTGATGTATCTACTACAATTCATATCATACATCTTATCTATGATACGTACGGTAAATATGTTTGTTGCTTATCTTCCACAGAAAGCCAAATCCGAGAGCAATAAGAAGTCTGAAATAACAAAATTTGAATGATAGAAGAAAACACTATTGTAGTATGATAGATCGCATAACAAAACTTACCAGGGCAACAAAAACCAGATGGTATACGGATTTTACATACAATGCGACAGAGAAATAAGATTTTGAGTTCAATATTTATCAATTATTGGTCTTTAAGGAGATTGGTATGCTGACATTGTAGAAAATATTTTCCAAGTTACTTTCAATTCAAATTTATTATGATTTTTAGACTAATCATGTTGTGTTTCTCTTTCTGAAGTCTCGTTAATGTACTGCGTTGGAATCTTTATCATATTTAATCAGTTAATCAATATGTTTACCAAAATAGATTTTTTTTCCAAATCTAAGACCAATGTTTAAGCTATAACTTTAACTCTTCATTCTCGATAAGGTTAGATAAATTGTCACAATCCCGAACTGAAATTCGGTTAAGCTCCCGACTTTGGTAACTTTTTGGAAAAAAAAAACTCTGGTGATAGAATAAACACCAAAGACAACGGGCACTTGGTATGTGATTTCTTCATCTTTAGGGGTTAGTATTACACATACATTAAAGCGTTATCGTGGTAAGTGCAGTATTTTTTATTCTTACATTAAGCACACTTTGCATTCTTCTTCGTAGGCTTTCCCCTTCACTTTATTTTCTGAAATAACTATAACATCAATATCCGATAATTATATTGGATTTTGTGTTTTATAAATGAATAAACACTTGCTATTAATATCTTATAATACATGTATATATATAAATAATACATATTGAAATCCAAGGAAAAATTACCTGTCGTGTTCGTTTGTTCGTCGATCATTTTGTTGTTAACAAAGTCAGCATCCGTCTAAAATCAGTTAGAAAATTTACATTGTTACAGTTTTGTTCATCCCCGGCTCTCCGGTTTTAAAAGCTCAATTGAGCCCTTTAAGGCATTTTTTGGGACAAAATCCGGCAGCGGATAGCAGAGGACATGATGTAAGAACTGAGTTTCGATCATTTATCGACGAAAACAAAACATGGAATGTAAAAATAAACACCAGAGCAAAAAAAATGCCACACGTCATAGCATAAAAAAGGAAGTAGAATTTTTTGCAAATATTTCATAAAATTTCCATAAAATCTTCAGCGCTCAAAAAATCTTTGTTGATATACATGTTTAACCAGCAATATTTTCTTATACCGAGGATGTCACGAAGGATCAGCAAATAAGTCTGTAATTGTTGTATTTAAGAAAACATTAGGAATAAAACGTTTTTTTACCGAATTGGTAAAATGATATTCTTGAATAACGCCTGATAACAAGTTGACAACAGATTGATATATAACATGAACTTGTTATTATATCAATGTATTTCTTTACATTAGATAACGTCTCAATTCACTATACCTTATTCGGCACAGTCATTCGCAGCATTGTTTCCTGTTTGCCTGATACGATCACAGGCGAAGATTCGCATATCGGAATTTCTGGTCTCTGATAATGACAATTTTTAAAACTAGGGTTTAAAACAGCATTTCCATTCTGTTTTTGTGGTAATTTACATTAAATAAATTCCCTTTAAGCGTACCAAACAACATTGAGCTTTTGAATTAGACGTACAACAGTTGAGGCTAACATCAGTTGAAACAGAAGATAACTTGGCGAGAACATTTGAAATTTGAGTAAGCAAAATTCTTTAACATGGCCGCAAATTTTATCTTAATTACGTATGAGCAATATGTATGCTCTATGTTTCAATTACATAGTTTACATAATATTGATCTTAACAACATGATTTACCATTGTGTATTTGTGACTGTCATTCGAGCAAGGTATCTCGAGCGCTTTTATACCAAATGACAGGTATATAAGCCAATACCACCACACAACCATTAGTTACCGGGATTTGTGTTCGAAACTGAAAACAGAAACAAAGAAATATGATTCAAATATATCAAAATGAGCTTCACAAACATATCCATCATTTGTTATATTGTCTCTTCAACCACGATAGGAGGGAGTTACTTAACTCTCAAGACATCAGTTTACCATTCTGTTTAAATAACACGTATAACCACATTAGGTTTAAAAATTGAGCACGCTGTGATTTGCTAAACGGGTGAATTTTGATTGAAAGGGCGAGTCACGCACAAAAAGAAACCACATAGCACAGTAAGTATTTCATTATTTTTAAAAAATATTTTTATTTCTTTTTGAGTTTTCGTCTTTTTGTTTTTTCAATAAACCAATTTATATCGTATAATCTATAAAAAATAATTATAATATCTGTATGTATTACGGAAATTGTAATTTTTGCATATCAGTTAGTGGCATTTCACTACGGGTTTTATCAACGTCCAAACTGATGACGTAAACAAAACACCTGTGGGTACAGAACAACACAATCAAATTTAGGAATATATTTTAATTGTTTGGAAAATGAATAATTTATGAATAAACCTTTCATAATTTCAAATTTCAAAAAAAAGTAAGTAAAACCCCAAATAACGATAAATAATGGATTTGGTACTTTCGTTTATAATGCATTTAATAAGCAAATCATAATCTAAGGGGATATCTACTGGTTTGCCAAGGATGTGCGCCTTTTTATTGCATATTTGAACAATCTTCAATTAAAGATTTATTCAAATGTGCCATGAAACTTGTTGGCTATGCTATATAATATCTTGGTTGTATGTCAGTACTGTAGAGTGGCCATGCAGATATACGTAGGCAAACCTTTTGACGCACCTGGTCCTCTTAATCAGCTCTTAAAGCTTGTATACATGAGTACACTCGAACTTTTACAGAAAATATTCCAAACGTGACAGTACATTCATAATAAGTTGATGCTTTGTGCTTTATATTTAATCATCCAATTATTTATATATAGATTTTAAAAAAAATAATATTTGTTTTTGTTACCAATTATGTGACTTCAGTACTCATAACCTTTACTTATGTTTTAAGTGTATAATTTCTTACATACTACTTAAACAAGCCCGTGCAAACAAACCTAATACGAGATACGAACGTTTAAACATACTGCAAAAAAATGTAGAAATGAATTAGTGACATTGAATGGTTTAACAAATTAAAGTAAAACAAAACGCTGAAATTCCTTTCCTTAAAAAATCGAACTTTTACGCAATCTGAGATTAAAAACATATCTCACAATGCAAGGGATAATTTAGTGTTCTCGCTATTTTCCTTATACCTATTTGTTATCATGTTAGACAGGTGATCAACATGCACGCAGAAGCGTGATTTTTGTTGATGCATGCGAAGGACTTGTTTCCATATTTTCCATCGCCCTTTTCACTAAATCTGGTGAACAGAAAGGACAAACTTGCGTAAATTGTATAAACCAAGATTGCAATTCCCTCATTCCATTAATCCACCTTCCTCACAAATTAAAACAAATGGAAACAACACGACTATATAAGTGGTAACGGTATTTCAGGGGAAATGAATGAGTAAACACCGTAAGTTAAAGGAATCTATTTGCTCAGTTAGATATATGAGAAGTATAATACGAATGATCCTTAAAACCAAAGTGTCAAAAGACTCCAAACTGATATGACTGATCAGAATTAAGACATTAGGAGACATTAAGACACCTATGGGGTTAGTAAAAAAACAATCCA
This sequence comes from Ylistrum balloti, assembly GCF_031769215.1. Lineage (NCBI taxonomy): Eukaryota > Metazoa > Mollusca > Bivalvia > Pectinida > Pectinidae > Ylistrum > Ylistrum balloti. The sequence continues at coordinate 25,950 of NW_026782593.1, read as the reverse complement.
TTCAAGATAAATCATTATAGGATATATTTATCATACTACTGGTAAGTTCGTCCGTAGTCATCGAACGCAAGATGGCGGCGCAGGGAACGACTGGTATGTGATCACCTCTTCGACAAGGTTTTGAATTTTGTGTCTAACGATGTTACTACAGTGTCAAAAGAACCCAGTCTCGCCATAACATGATTGTGGCATCATTTGCAAAATAAAAACTGACAACTACATGCATTTATCGTGAAGTTCTGGGATTTCTAGATCTGCGAATTTGAATTCATTTGTTTACTCCTTTGTTTACATTTGACTTTGGTCAATTCGTTCATTAGTGACCTACTCCTTAATATGTCAACTTCTTCTGGAGGAAATGAAGTTACATCTGCTCAACAGAAACGATCAACCTGTTAGTAACACACCCGGCCCCAGTACTGAGTCCTCCACCCTCAGACGTCGCAACTCTTTATCCGACATAGATGAACCATCTGGTCTTGGACACTCTAAGTAAGAGTACTTTATTCAATCCCGACTTTTGGACTCAATAGCACCGGTTCTCGCGCTAGCTCTAGTTAAATCCCTACTGGCCTCTTGCAGGGATCAATCCATGCCATGATGACCGAGTTAGTTCCCCCCCTTTATCCCTGCAGCAGGAATTAGAATAGTACGGGAAGAGGAATTCCCTCCGTTTTCACAATGTCCCTCTCAGTAGAGAGTTTGTTAATAATACTGACCCAACCATTGTGGATATATCGTAAAACAAATTACTCAAAGTTTCAATAAACGAGGAAATTATTTTTCTGATCTAACATTATTGGAACACCACGTGACAACAAATATCCAATCATTTGCAGATCAGAAACTGGAAAGTTAAAAACAAAGTGTTTAGTTGTAAGCGACAACTTAGAGGCAATTCTGACTGACAATTCATTACGGAAGATCTGACTCGCGTCCGACAGGGACTTTTTGAAATACCTCTTTACTGCACAGTTTACAGGTATGGTCGACTAACTTTGGTCTGGTGATGGCAGAATCTTCATCTAACGCGGCGGAGACGACTGGAAAATCGCGCTCCTATATGTATGATGTCGTCCCGTCGCTCTGCCCTAAGGACTTGCGCTCTTGAACAGTGCCTGGTCATGAACCGTTATTAATTCAACGAGTTCAATATAATAATATCAAATGTTTTATACCTTGTTATTTAATAAGTTTGACTGTAAGACTTCAAATTCCTACATGAATTTGAAATATATCAGCATATGACAAAGTTTTACCTATACTTCACCTGTCATAATAAAACAGATCCAAAAAACTATCTGTTAAATGTACATAGACTTAATCCGTTTTCTTCTAATATAATCATATTGATATCATACTTAAAATACAGATATTTATTTATCATATATACATGTACTTACAAAAAGGTATTTAATTTCATTGTACCAGCCCCCCCCCCTCTCTCTCTCTCATAATAGTAACTATTATAAACTGTAACTTGATTTCATTGCAACAGCCCCCTTCCTCCCTCGAATACAGTAACATAATATATATTTTACAAAACGTAACCTGATTTCAATGTACATTTCACTAATGGTAACCCCTACCGTTTTCCCTCACATGCAAATGTACAATATACCAGTAACAAGAACGTACAAATAGACACTTGTCTTCATTGTATCAGTCTACCACCCCCTCCCCCCACTTCCCTGCCCTCTCCCTCATATACAACGGTACAGTGTACCTGTTACTAGAGTTAACTAATTAAACTTGAAGTCACTATTCTCGTTTCCTACCCGATAAACAAATAAGAATGATTTTCCAGTCAATACAAACAAAATAAATAAAACACAGGAATAACCTCTGAACCCGATTTTGCTGATTAAATATGCATTGACCTGTGGGAAAGAATAAAATGTTGGCGGGAGATGCGCTTCACTCACTCGTGGAAATCAAAACACGCAAATTCTATTATGTGATTGTCTTATAATAATTGATTTGTATATTGATTTATCATTCTTGAAGATGATAAATCCGTTATGATTTCCGATTGTTACTATAACCAATTCTGCACATAAATGAAAACACAATCATTAGCGGCGTTGCGTGACATATCATATCATTACGCCCCAATCGATATAAACAAAACACATGGGCACAGAACGGATCGATTCGTTGTCGGACAAGCTCCCGTGGTTGTTATCATTCACTCTCGTTGGATAAATATACAGTAACCAGTTTTTGAGTAATTTCAGGTTTGTATTTACTGACAGGTTTGTATAAAGTCCTTACATATTGAGAATCTGAAACAGCTGAATGATTGAGTTTAATTATTGCAAATGGTTTTCTTAATATATTTCGAAATTTGTAGAAAATTGATATATTCATATATCTTTTATAACTTATTCTAACCATTAACTTGAATGTAAATAAACATTATTTAGAAGCAAATGCATCTTACTGATATGAATTATAATTCAAAGAAAGTTACATCTTATCGAGGTCTTCAGTCATATTACTTTGGTTTGCAGTATTTATATCATGGAAACCGTATTGAGAATGGTATTAACTTCGTATTAGTTAAAGTCAAATGATTGTATTCAGAACGTTTCTTATATTACAATGTATCTGTATTATACGTACTGTACAAGTATCTTTTTTTTAAAAACTATTCAAAGCTTAAGAAATCCTACTATATCTGTCTGTTGGACTACATGATAATGACTCAACTATATAAATAGAACTATAGAAATAGCGACACATCATGGAAAACCCACAGCTAAATATAGTTCGTTGGACACTTCTTTGTTCAATCTATTATAATTCAGGCTGTCGGAAAATACGTTTAAAGATACATATATTTAAAAAGAATAACGTCATCTTTAGGCGATGCATTTATGACTATAGTATCGCATGAAGATGGCCGTTAATTAAGAACTAACCTTGTTTCAGACTCCAGTGACGTCTCTGCCTACTTGTTATGATATTTATATGTTGCCTTTCCGTTAAACGTTTGAAAGGATCGTCTCAAAATCTAAATTTCCAAGAGCACATATGCCATAGGGAATGCCTAATGATAAAATCAAATGATGCTGATTACTCAGTCGTTTGCAGCCATACCTGGTAAATGTTTCTATTGTAAATTACAAGCATAAGAGGTAAAACCAAGTTTATCGAATGTATATTTCCTTAACATCTGTTTTCAAATTCAAATAAATATATCCTTTGTTTTCAAACACATATTGACAAACAGATATATTTGTTTAAAGATATTGAGCGTATATTCAAACCATATTTATGCATAGATATACAATATTGGAACATAAATGTAAAACATTGAAGTTTACCAGTAATATGCTGTCATAAGACTTTTACAATATTGTTGAGAAAACTACAAAAACGTGTGCAGTTTTACGTGCCAATGCATAAGTTCATAGCTATATATTGCTGGGGTGCTTATGATTGTTGGTTGAATATATTTTCTTGCATTTTCAGGACGCTTTGTGAAAGTACGTGTCATTAGGTATTTTGAGAAGACCCCTTAATGTTCTTTACGGGTGAATTAACATACTGAAATGCCCCTTACATATGACTATATAGTCGACTGGTACGTGATAATAATGAACAGTGACTTGGAGAATAGTTGTACGGTAGAGTAAGTATTTAATACATTGGGAGTAGGCAAAACATGATGATAACATACACCTCAATACGCATTTGGTTTTGTCTTAAATGTTTATATAAAATCATGATATATGTGGTTTGGCTTAATACATGTTTGTATACATACTCTGGAAAGGACTTTGATCGTTACAAGTCATTGATGTATTGGAATATGTATGTTAAATCTATCGCCTAATTGAATGTGAGGGCTCAATATTCTCATGTATGTATCATTTATTCGTAATATCATTTATTCTAAATATGTTGATTTTACTCTTAAAATGAGTCTTTTTTATTGTATTGATTTGTACCTCAGATGTAGCGTAGTCAAAGAGCACAGAGACTATTTTTATCGCAGGTTTTTACAGGTTATTTCTTTTACTATATATAGAAAAAATACACACGTTAGTGTCTGGTTGTAGAACAAAAAAAAATCTATATCTAGAATGACACCATTGATGGTATTCTAGTAAGCATTACCTCTAAGCTGAAAGAGCGAGTTATTAAAAACATACCATGCACGTTTTCAACGGACAATTCAGACAAAAAATGAGTTTTCATTTGAAGTCACTCACTGACCAGTGTATTGTATATACTCCAAAGCATATATAACAGTAAAATGTGTTTTGCAGGAGGTGTAGTATGGCTGAAGAAATCGGTAAGCAATTGTTTACTTTTTATCTAAAATTAAAATTAACTTCAGATAATTATTGTATAAACAAAATACTACTACATATGATTGGCTATCATGATGATTCTATCTAAGTTCGATTTATCATGTTGATTTTTCGCTGTTGGCCAGGATAGGATTATATCACAAAAATAGATACTTCAAAATTAACGAGAAAGCCAAAGTTCTTTTCGGGATTGCTGTTAAAAATACATTGTTGTTACTTTAAAACGCAAACAATGTACCATTGATAAATAAAAGCAGATTTTACGATGACAATATTTCTATCTTATTATCTTGTATTGTTTACTTGTAGTTGTTGTGTTTCCTGTTTTATGTGGGTAAGTTAATAAAGACAATGAAAGATATATGATATTTCATTTACCTTACTACTTCAAACACAACATAAGGTATATTAACTGTGTTGATAAGTGTTTACATTCTAACGACTAACACAAAAAACTCATTTCTTTCGCGTCCATTTAGCTTGAGCAAAATTTGCTGTCGAATTAAAGCAAGGATGATAGTCACTGATTTCCATAATTATACTTTGCTGTTGTTTTAGGTATAATTTTCTTCGGCTATAGTTTTTGAATAAATTAATTGATAATTTCTCAGTTGGTGACAAAGTATTACCTGAAAGTTCAAATAGTACTTGATAAAATAAAGGTTAAGATCACTGGAGTGTTGTACATTATAACATACTTTACCAGGATTACTGCAGAATGTGTTCTGAAATAAGTAGTAGATATGCTGACAGAGTTGAAATCCTCATTTAATTCGTATTCTGGAGTGACAACATATCAAGAAGCAGATATATCAGTATAAATGAGGTTCCCTGCTATATATCACGGCTAATATTTTCTAGAGATACATTTCAACATACTAAACGTTTAACAGTTGATTCAAAGATGTGTTGATTGTGTGTACTTTCTCATTTTATGCAACATTTATATTGAATGCTTATTATATATTTATTGTTTCCATTATATACAGATGCTTCTTCATTACTTTCCATTCTGAAATTAAAAGCGGTTAACTGAAAATGAAACCTTGTTTATCACGTTGAATCATATTAGTATACCACATGTTGAAGTGCCTAAAACACGGACGGTTATTGTCGCGTGTTAATGTAATTTTAAGTAATGCATGTTTTATAATGGCTACTGTTGGAGCCAAAGTTGAAATACTTTTTGTCATTTTCGTTTTGTGGAATGATAAATTGAAATCTAAATTTGGACTTGGTAAGACATTTTAGTCCGTATTCAATGTATGTTTTAAAGTGAAAAAGCATTGAATAAAAGTAAAATGTCATTGTTGTAACCGACAACTGTCATCTTTTAACAAAATCTTATACACATGAGATCACAATCACATGATGATTGTCATTTAAACTCCAATTCTAACTAAATCTCGCATTTCCAGAATATGTGCCGTGCAGTTCGTCATCGGCGTCGCCTGGTGTAAGTAACTATCATTTTACTGAGTCTACGAATGTTACTTGACAGGTGTCATAGGAGAAGAAGAACGGTTGTTAAAAACTGGTATTGAATGTCAAGTTTTTGGTTTCTGAGGGTTTGAAATTATATGCTGTTTCAGAAATGTAATGGGTAACTATTTTTCTTGCTCTCTATCGATTTCTATTGTTTCTTAGATACTGTTTCATGTATGACAATCCAGTCCTTCTTCCTCTCTTTATTAAAACTATATGGTCCCGTATTGATATAATACTTTGTTTTAATAGTTTTCGAATCCTTACAAAAAATCAATGCAAATATTAGCAATGCTTTGTTGATTCATTATCAACAAGGAAACACAAATATGCCAACATCATCATATTCAATATAAATAGAGCAAAATAGAATAGACAAGGAGAAAAGACCAGTTTTTCGGGAAGAGTGAGCGTCTCCTGCTTCATCGACGACACGCGGCAGGTAAACTAAGGTCAATCCAAGTTAGCAATATCATGATCCTAAATGAGAACCACATATACAACAACGGAACTAACATGCAAACTAACGAGCATCAGACTCGTCAAGATTCATATATCACAAAAACAAATAGGATATTGCTCAATGATAACAATATGACGACCGTAAAAGAAGAAAGATAATACGGGTGGAAAACACATTCGAAAATAATCGCTAACAAAAACAAATCGATAGACGGAAATAACTCAAAGCAAAATGAATTACAAAACAGGAGTTATGAAGAGAAAATTGTCTTTACTTCCTTTAAAAGTATATGATTTACAAATATAAATGTATTCAAATATATTGCTAATCAGTATCTTCGATTTTTAACTTCAGTGTGTATGACGTGGAGAGCAGGTAGGAGGCAGACGAATCGACTCAATCAACTGGAAAATCGCTTAAACACATATGAATGTCAGCATTCTATCACGAATGCAGAAGTCCAAAAAGAAATGGCAAGAAAACAAAAGAGGCTTGCACATATGAGTAAAGAAATGAAATGGATGGATAGTTTGATTACATCAGCAGATACAACAATAAAGCAACATGGAAACGAAAACAAAAGACTTCAAGGAAAGGTTACTGAACTGGAAAGATTTATCGATGAAATGAAAAATTTAAAACCTGATGTTACAGAAATGAAAAGGAAAGAAGATGATCATGCAGCCAAATTAAAGGAAATTGATGAATGTTTGAATGGAAAAGAAAAAGATATTATTGGTATGAAGAAGACTGCGGAAAAGTTGGACGCCAAGATAAATGATATTAGAAAGAAGGCTAAAGAAGAAGAAGATCAAGTGCAGAGACTAGAGAAAGACATTGGTGTTCAGCAGAAAGACATTAAAGCTCTTAGAGAAGCAACCGCTATGATGAAGTCAAATGTAACTGATATTCAACGGAAAGCCGAGGATGAAGCATGTAAGGTACACGATCTGAGACAGTCATCAGCAAACCATCAGGAAGATCTCGTTAACATGATTACGACATCTAAATTTTTGAAAACAGAAATAGTCAATATGCAACGGGAAGCAAAAGAGGAAGCTACAAAAGTTCATGTTTTGGAAAAGTCCATGTCTGATCACAGAAAAGATATCGACATATTACAGAATACATCAACTGTCTTGCAAACTGATCTAGTCGATATACAAAGGACAACCAAAGAGGAAGCAGGAAAAATATATCATTTGAGAAAGGTTTTTTCTAACCAACAGGAGGATCTCGAAGTCCTGAAGAAGACATCAACAGAAATGAAATCTAGCATTTTGGATATTGAAACGACGGCGAGGGAGGAGGGAGGCAAAGTACAGATTCTACAAAAGATCATGATATCGCTTCAGAGTGACGGTCAACATTTGGAGGAAACATTATCAGTCATGAAAACCGATCAAAATGTACTAACAAATAAATCACAAGACCATGACAAACATATTCAGGAGCTTCAAACGATGACTACAGAAATTCAGCTGAAACTGTATAAACAGCAGGAACAAATGGAAAAAGAAGCCAAGGAGAATAGAAAAGCGATTATCCAAATACAAGAAAACATAGAACATGTTGAAACGTTTCAAAAAACGTATGTTAATCAAGATACATTCAGAAGCGGCCTTCATGATTTAGAATATTCGACAAAAGTTCATAGCAGAAACATAAGAAGGAACATTACGACATTGGAAAGTTTGATCAAAGCAGAATTTAAAGGTACGTTAAGATACACGTTTGATTATTTCAAAGACAATATTATCTTTAACGAATACAAACCATATCACATTACCAGAATGTTTACTGTTGCATCACGAATTTCTGCATAAAGTTACATCTCATTCATTTTCAAGATATCAGTCTATACAATACCTTATATATTTCATTACAGATATTGCCAACATTACGATAATTTATTACAACTTCACTCTTTATCAGATCTTGTCGCTGGGCTCCAAGGAGTTCAGGGGTTCCATCCGATCCATGTTGCTATGCAGTGTGATAATGATGATGAAGATAACATGATGCGGGAGAAATGTAAAGATATCTTATATAAACCTTGTAAAATACAGCGGAATTTTTGTCGGACTGAATCATATGTTATGAGAAATTTATATCGTCACCTAACTATTTTTATCGCTGTATTTGATAGTCAGTGTTTAACAGTTGCGTATGTGTTTGACTAATTATATGATGAAAAAACCAAGAAAACAACCTTGAAAAGCGTGCGTAAGCTCTATTATTTCTATGACTGATATGAAACGAATTTTATTTCAAATTGCGTCGCAAAACAATATCAATGTATTGCGTATATTGATTTTCAGTCACCAAAGAGAGAGTATGGAGACAAAAGGAAAAACATTGCGACTTAACGGTAAGCATTTAATACAAGTTGTTATCTAATTTATCTTTGATATCCTTTTTTTATTAATTTTTTTCCTTATTTTAATGAGCGATTTATGTGCGTTGATCAAGTTACAATATTACCATATCTAGACATTTATATTGACGTTGAGGCTCTGATGCACTTCATTGAGATTCAAATAATTGAATAGACAGTAAATGTTTCAAAATAAATCTCACTGAAGTTAAGACGTTTTGTTTAATCATAAAGAAGAATATCAAACCAGTCTCTTGGTAGCAACCATTACGGCATTATAAAATATCCATTTTTCAGAGCACAAGTAGTGATTTAGATTCAGTTCGAGGTAAGACCCTTTTCGTCACAATCTCTTAATAAAAACACGAACACGATCGTATGAGGACGGACAGACAGACAGATATGCGTACACGACACACAGACACTCACCAATGGACACGGGGAAAGATGCACATATACACATACTCGCACACCTATAACCCACTTTTTCATAAAAACACAAACACTCTCACTAACAGTCTCCCAAACGCATTCATATTTTGACACACTGGGAAGAGACAGTGACACAAAGACATATTAAAATACGTACCCTCACATATACAAACAATTTGTTTATCTTTCCTTGAGATCAATCTTGTTCTATTATTGTGGTTAATTTTTTTGGGAAATCAGAGACCGACATCTTATGAATGTGACTGCAAATATCACGATCATTATTATGGTGTATTGGGCATTTTTATTGAACGATAAATATTGATATATATATAAATTGATTTATTTTTTTCTGTATTTTTATCAGAATGCACTATATTCATTCCATGTCGAGTAATACTGTATCCTTTAATAAGTAATGTATATTTCTCCAGAACATTGGGCATTGTTATTCAACGATAAATATTGATATATATATATATAAATTGATTTATTTTTTTCTGTATTTTTATCAGAATGCACTAAATTCATTCCATGTTGAGTAATATTGTATCCTTTGATAAGTAATGTATTTTTCTCCAGAACAACCAATCAGCAGATTCGAACCTGTCATATATACCCATTCCTGCAGCGATGATGAACGCGGTTTGTATACCTTATGTATCACGATTTTTGTATATACAGACCTAATTATACCAACAAACTATAATATATAATGATGCTATGGTTGAAAATGATAATGTATTTGATGTAATAAGGGTGAAAAAAAAGATAAACAAATATTTCTTTCATATGGTTTTATAACAGCAAATATTAGTCTTATATGTGTAATAGTAGCCGCAAAATACCGCTCGGCTAGAGAGAACTTTCGTTCGATCGGTTGAGCGTCAGATTAGAAAGTCAGAGGTCCCGAATTCGAATCCTAATTGCCATTCATAACATGCTGAATTCAAAAAGGTTTTTTCTACTATAAACAGACAAACGTTCGCTGTTGGTTAGTTTCGGACGTGATCAAAACAGCTTTTTACTCGAACAATATTTCTACATACAACCTGATATTCTCCTCCCATTGGCAATGTGACGAAACGAGCGAAACTTGGACTATAATGGGGGCATTACACTCTAATGTCTGAGTACATCGATAAATTCTGATTACATGGTTAACATTTGTTTCTTATCTTCGATCACTTATATATGTATGAGGATGACAAAAATCAAGAACAGTGCTATGGGTATGATTTCAAGAGCATGTCAATGATTGATAGTTTTAATAAAATATAATTATATCGGTATGCTTAAGATACAAATGCCACCATTCAGACATCACCATTATTTAAAATAACTTTACAGGATTGATAGCAGTGGAACAATTAAACACTGATGGAAATCAGGCTACAAGACAAGACGGAGCTTTGGTAAGCACTTTTATGTTCCTATATCTTATATTCGATAATCTTACAACATATGCTGTCTTCTTGCACATATCTGACACCTTGACACGACGTTTGGCGTAAAGCGACACTTTTAAACAGTACCCAACGAAAATGATATAAACATACACTCAACCTATTCGTTAGACAAAGATTTATATATACTATAGTCTTAATATGATATATGATATGATATGATAATATATGATATAATATGATATCAGATATGATAGAGTATAATTCAATCTGCTATATCAAACAGCCTAATTCAATCGTCAGATTATTATTACATCTGTCTCAATTTGTGAATTGAGAGCTGAATATAAATTAAATGAATCAATGAATTAAGTAACAGAATTGAAAATGCCGATTCATTTTCTTTATGATTTAGTTATAGTCGAATCTCGCATGTAATGAAATACATGATTTTTAGAAAGATAAATTTTGCGCATGTACTTGTGTGCGACAGACAGTTTTACTAATTGTACCGATTACTATTTCTTGTAGAAGTGTGAAGACGATATTGAAGATGAAAAGAGCAAATCCAAGCGCTGAGATCAGCTTACTTGTGGTTACATATATGTTACATTATAACAACTAATTTTAATATCCAGCGGATATATTTATATCAGTATACGGACAAAGAGAGACTGCTGAGGACCAGATATTCAAAAAGGGTTACTATTTTTTTTTAAATTAAACTCTTTTTGAATTAGTTAATTACTAATAACAAAGAACACATCATTTATAAATCCCGAATCTCTTATACCATTTGCAGTTAAAAACATATTTTACTAATTCGTAACCTTCACTAGATAGATATCAGTGTAAAGCATATTTGCACAAAAGTTACAGCTTAGCAGTTTATATATATCCAATGGAGAGCTCATTTTCCAGAATAATATCGTTGCATATTTGTTTTCATCATTGTCCACGCTACCGTATTGCCTATATATATATATTCGTTGAAATAACGTTTAACACAATTCAGTTATTAATGTTGACAATGGCGACTGTTACCAAGAAAGAAAATATCGATTTTTTAATGGAATCTTAATTCAAACACAATGACAATGAGGCAAAACAAAGAAATATTTACAAAGTGTTTCCTGTTTCATAGACGACAATCGCCATATAATTCTTGTTTAAGCGCCAAGTAAGTAATGTCACTTTCCCAAATACGAACAAGATACACAAAAATGGAAACAACATGTACACTAACGAGCAACTTCATATGGAAGAAAGAATTGTATTTCCCCATGTGATAATTGTTCCGACAACAAAACTTGCACATGGTCTTGAAGCTGTTCTAGAATTATCTGATACATGCAAGATGATTTTCCGGACTTTTTTCGGTTATGCTTTGAGTTATCAAATGAAATTTAGTATATGGCTTTTTTGTTGGAAGGGTACAGATTAAGTCCTATTTGCGGCTGTCTGTGACCCTTCTTGGCAGATAAATGCCCCTTTTAACGTAGAAAATTATCTGGGAATATTGTTTTCTGGACTTTCTTTGGTTATGCTTTGAGTTATAAAAATGTTATTTAGTATGTGGTTTCTTGTTGGAAGGGTACAGTTAAGTTTTGACATCCAATTCGATTTCTTGGTGACCGTGACACTTTAGGCAGGTGACACATGCAGTTCCGAGGAACTCTTGTTCAAGGTATGATTCAACAGTATCCAACTTAAAACTTTATCAAGGTTTATCTCTCGAAACGACTATTACATTATTTGCATATGTTTATCTGGTATAACTTCAGACGTCTTTTGTGTGAATATGTAAGTGTCTGGAATGCTTAGCAATACATTCGTTGTTGCTGTACAATGTCTTTCACAAGTGGGAAGAGAAACAGGTGTGTTATGTTTGCTAAAGGTTAATTATACCTGATTACTATCGAGTAATTTATATAAAAGAGCATGTGAGTGTATGTGTATATTGCATGTGCGTGTATAGAATACATTATATGTGATTACGCATTTGTCAATGGTATATTATTTGTCACGACATACTACATCATTTGATTTGTAGACGTGGACATAAATTTATTGAAAAAAACACTTTCAATTGTTTTTTATTCTTTATCACAAAGAGAACATCTCAGTGAAAGAAAAAACATGTTTTACTTGAACTAAAACACATGTATACACAATGTAAGCTTCATCATATCAATTGCATTTAGAAATATATGACCTAAATAATGAAATAATTGAATAAGAACAACAGTACAATTTTATTGATTGGGACTTTATACCGACAAATATTTGTCAGTAATTGATATTTCTTGTGCGTGATTGATTGGGTCACTACATAACTAGTTTATATCAACAAGGATTTCTATTCATGATCGCGACGCAATTTCACAAAATAAACGAAGGAGAAATTACGAAATGTAATAAGATGAACCGGTTAAACACCAGCGACATAAAACTAACGTTCAATATATTATTATTATATTTTTACGACATTTGTAGTTGGGAGAAAGGGTGTGAAAATATTTGTTCATGCCTCGAGTTCTATAGTCAAGAATATTTAACTCTTAATGCTAGGGTGCATGATCAACTAACAGCACCGAGGAACGTATAAGTCTTACTTTGCTGTAAGAAGACACTAAATGTCTTTTATAATGAGAAAATCAGTCATCAGCAATTTTCTTATCTTTTTCAGTAAGATTTTGCTGACAATTATTTCGAATCTTCCCCAATAAAACGATTTCATATCAATCCAACAGCCAGAGAGAGGATAGGAAAACAATGCAATCAATAACAGTTATCAATTGTCTCCAGTATGCATACACACTAAACACATAAAATAAAGGAACATACTAAATCCATTCTTCTCATATGCTAGTAAATGTTCGTTTCATGCCGTTTACATAAACTATGATAATAACCGTTTTTTATTGTTTAACATTACTTCTGTCATTCTGTCTAGCAATATATCTGACACTACTGTTGCCTTCCTGTGTTATTGTAATGTGAACAGACATTCATCATATGTAAATACTAGGGTTAAGATACGTTGCATTATTTATCATAGATCGTATTACAAGTGATCGTTTCTTTCTAGTACACATCGTGAATATACACTACTGTGTAAATATAATTTAAAACCGGTTTGAAGTTAGTCATGCGAGTAAAGGGATTTTTGAAGTGGTCTCAGATGTACCAGGTATGTATACACGCGTTATGTTCACAATCAGTGGGTAAACACATATGTAAATATGTCTACACTGTCTGTGTATTGCCTACCCGTAACTCGTGTTATTTGTCAACTACTTCGTTTAAACTACAAGTATTACTGATCACCTGTTGCATGTCTAGCTAGGTTACGGAAAACTAAATACCGCGCCAGTCGGCGGGCACCAACATCACATAATTGCTATCTCTATTCGCTTACCAAAAGACCGTCACCCTTATCGTGGTTGCTGACTTCTATGTTCAATGACAACCTGTAGGCCTAGTCGCTAACTTTAACACCTATGTGTGTCTATCAGCATAGACTGCCAAGCACTCTGTGTTCTAAGCGCTGTTGTCGGATCAAGGAGAAGACGTAGTCACACCTGTCTTTCCACAAATTCCTAATACTTACAGGCAGCTGCAGGTAGGTTCTTCTTGGAGATGTTATCGTCCCAACAGTTGAGAATGAAGTGTTCTTTCGCTCTGTCCGGCTTTCCTTTTATACTCTCCTGCTCGAGTACTCATGATGCATGCTATATGTTTTATTTCAAGAGTGTACATGATAATCAAAATCCTGAAGTAACCAGCAACAGTAAACACCGTTGCTAGACAAACGGTATGTTTTGACTTGTATTTCCCATGCCTACTGCAAATATCTACTACACTGTTACATAAATCTAATTGTTGGTGCACAACAATACCATCATGTAAAAATGAAGATGATCAGCGTTTTTTTCCAGTAAACGATTCTTTCATAATAGGACTATGTTAATGATGAGTTAATATCGTTTATTTTTGTATATTTTTGTGTAAAATTCAAATTGAAGTTGCTGATTGAATGCCATGTGAAATTATCAATATGGAAATCTATATCTTGATTTGTGCTTTTCTCTCTTTACAAAGGCCTGTAAGATGACAACAGAATTAAAGGTATCACAAAGATGATATTGACATACATGTTAGCATTGTATATATTGGTTATACATGGGCTAGCAGATCCCACCCAGTACTATTACAGATACTCACAGGAACATTATCAAGAAAATCAATCCCTAAACGGCGTCCTATCTCAATCCACAATATATTCAGATGGACAAGATATGTGTGAGGTAGGAAACAAATACAAATGAAAATGATATCAAGAAGACTAAAGCATGCAATGCTTATTTACACAATATTTATTATGTAGTAAACAATTATACACAATTTCTCATAATGGAAATTCATTAATGATAAGACTTGAAGACTTTAAACACGAATGCCGTTCTTATCTTTCCTCATGCTACTTGATTGTATTGATGTGGTGATCAAGATCATCGACTGAAAATAGCCATAATGCCTGAAAAGCTTGGTGAAACACAACACATATCGTGTTAACATCATCATTAAATCATATAAATTGTTATTTACAATATACATTATTATTATGATGTATATCAACAACGTTATTGTTCCTATTCAAAATATATAGATATAAGAAAATGAAGAACTTGATTTGTAACTATTTGAAATTATAACTTCTCGGTAGGCGTGGCGCTTTGTTCGAATTATATACTTTGTCTGTTTTAGTACTTGCCATATGTTTTCGATACTAAATTAAGCTAAGTACCAAATTAAAATCAGTCTTGTTTTTCCACTTGATTAAATTTCTTCATTTATTTCAATAAGTGTTAAGTACCTCTTCGAACGAATTACTTGATATCGAACTGCCCTTACGGTCAGAATATATTTATACCATTATTTTAATTAAGTTGAAACACTGTTTTGTTAAATTGCCATTTATGATTATCAAAAGCCAAACTTGTAGAATTTTGTGTTGAATAATGTAATGGATATCTTTTTATAAAGAGATGTGCAGAAAAGCATGCCTGGTATGACAACAAGATGGAAGAATGTACACAGCTAGGCGATGCAATCATGAGCAGCGTACCTAAGATCCGGATAAGTCACGTGGTATCTTCCGGCATCAAACGGCAACGGGATACACTTCTGTCGCTGTTTTTGCATCAGGTAAGATAAGAAATATTCAGTGTCCGAATGATAAACTGATATGGTATTTATTGTCATTAAGAATGACAAATCTGTAAAAACAAATCTAATATTGCATGTTATATCATGATTGTGCAATTGTAGCATTTACATAAAAAATACGTTTGATGCTGCCTTTTAATAAGATGATTTAATTTAAAGATTACTAAGACAGTGTGACTCCATTAAGATCAACAGTTATTTTAATGATGTAAATGAAATCATAAAAAAGATGACATTTAATTTCTTTAATAAATAGGAATACATTGGTGTATGACGTGTTCGTGCCTACATTTGTTCATATTACTTTTATCATGTTTATACATATATTCTACTTTAGTTAGAAAAATATATCAAAATATTCCAGTGTTAAAAAACATACATTCAGGTATTCGATTTTTTTTTAAAATAAAAAAGATATATAAAGATATTCTAGCGTTAAAAAATATTTGTAGAAATATTCTAGCACTAAGAATAAGCCAGTGTTCATAGCAAAGCTGTCTTCAGGCGCAGTTACACTGAATTATTCTAATGATATTGTTTCTGTTTTGTTATAGTTGCTTGGTGGATACATTCTAGACTGTTCTTTGGAATGTTACGAAAAAGACAATGAAATTAGATATTATATATGTTCCAAGATGGGAATCTTTGCGGTGGAGGTTTGTATAAGGATGTCATTGCTATTTCAGTACATCATGTAAAATTGGCACGAATATAAAACAGATACAAAAAGGAAGACCTTGCAATACAATTTTAAATAAGATACATTATACCACGTTATGAATTAAAATCCAAACGTGTTCTATGATTTGTCAATGATGTTAAGGGCATAAATAAAGACTTCAAACTAGTGAGAAAAATCAAAACTTGTCGACATCGATGTCGTCAACCAGATGGAGAGAGGTGCATAAATTTCTTTATACAATCCTTTTTTTATAATTTTCTGTTTCAATCTTGTTTTTGAAAGATTGTAATTATCATGTGAATATTCTGAAACCTGCTGTAGATCAAATAAATTTTAATATGAGATGTGTTTGTTACCTTAACCAAGGATGATGTCACACCATGATTTGTATATCAATTAATATTAAAATCGCCAAGAGAAGAAAACAGGTGTCTTAAAGTTCAGCCTTGTATATCAATTAAAATAAAAACGCATTGATTACCTATAATTATGTATAATCAATATCATCTTAATATCATATATATATAGAAAGAAAATATCTTCCTGTTTGTATTTTTTGTAAATAGATTTGAAATCGTTTGATGTGTTGCTCATATTGTAATGTTACTTAGATTAATTAATGTTGTTGTGATATTAACGACTACAAACAAATAAATATGTATCAGCGTGCCATTAAACTGCCAGCATATATCACCTTTTTATACTGTTTCATCAGGATTTTGAGATTTATCTACGAAATAACATGAACTCGTCGAAGCAAGGAAACAGGAATGTCGAGGTAAGCGCATTTTATTACTTTGAATAATACCAAATGATACAAATACTGTTGTAAAACACTAACCCTTTAACACAATATGAAAAAGGCACTTGTCTTAAAGCGAGAATAATCAACGATGGGAATATAAGCTGCTATGTCTATGAGTTCTGTTATTGTAGCTAATTATGAGGGTTTGGGTTTCATCAGGCAAGACATTCTTATTAAAACAAATATAAATTCAATACTTCAGTATGTGTCGATCAGACTTCACATGGAATGCAAGTCACACTTAGTGCTCAAAGAGGTTAACGCTTAAGGCTCTGTGTAGACTAGATTACCTGTGTTAATACAACTTTTAGCCGCTAGAGTAGTAGTATAGCGATAATGTGATAAACGAACAGGAAAAATATTGTTAAACAATTTCTTTTAAGTGTTGCATACTTAAATTTCGCGTGGAATTTAAGTTCACTTCCTTTATCTCTATAATGCCATGTGTTTGTTTTTTTCAGATATTCATGTCGCACTTGCATACATTCCGTAAAGAATTCTGTTCAACCATGTACTATTATGGATTTGTTACACACGTAAGTAGTTAAGACAGCATGCAAACAATTAATAATCTTATATACTGCTATCGACAAAGAGTAAATCATTCAATTTATATTGATCTTATTTCCGGATGCGGAAATGTTAATTGTAATACTTATTAAATGTCTGAAGTAGTAAAACATCGGAAACGACTATAGATAATCCAAATTGGTCAAAATAAGTGTTACAATCTGTATGGTAGGTGGACAATATCTTATCTACTATTGGTATGTTTTCAAAAGAAACCAAGTGTATATCATGAACCCTGGCACTATGCACTGAACCGAAACGTTGCATGCATAGTTCACATTGGTGACTTAATCACCAGCAGTGGTCACCACGTCCACTCTCGAAGACTGTACCAAAATCATGCAAGTGAATAACATTTTTTAAACACTAATTCAGTGATGAAATGTCCACTAATGTGAAATAATTTATCTCACCTGTGATTTTAATACGTTTGATGCTGTCTTTTTTTCCGTACAGAAATTCTAGTTGGACATTTGTTATTGCATTAAGACAAACTGGGAATTCTTGATAAAACTATTTTCACAATTTATGACCGGTGGATACATACAGTCTGTAAACTGTGTATAAGGAGTATAACAAGTGTTGTTCCTTTTATGTATTTTCGATGAAAACTAATTGATATATTCCATTTTATTTGAGCTATCATAATACTGTAACGAAAAAACTGAGAAAAAGAAAAAAATCGAAACGTTTGACTCTTCCGAGTTTATACTATATTTTAGTATGTCGTAATACATATATCCAAACTGGTAAATGTATTTATTTTGATCATCACTCTCAGAAAAAATCATGAGTTTCTTTACAATATGGTATCAGGAAGTGGATACTGGAGACATCGGAGAAGATGAAGTCATACCAGAGATAGAAATAACGACAGGTAAATTGTTACTTCATCAGTGTTAAATATTGGTGTCAGTTATCGTTACTTTCTCGCGTTGGTATACAGAGGAACGATTGAAATTGGACATGGGCTGGACATACGAAATGTATATTGATTCTAGATAAATTGTTCTTAATCATGAGTGAATTAGGTATGAATACTTCATTTTATAAGTTATTAATTGCTTATAATTAACACATCATAATATTAACGCTATACTTTTATTTCCTTTCAGTCTCTAAATCAGAAGTTGGCATATGGCAGATATTGTAAGTACATCCATAGAATGATAGACGGACTGATTGATAGCTTTGCTTTAATCGTCTTAATATATATTTTTACCACAAAATGTGTATTTCAGATCCATTGTGAGTCTTGGATTCTTTTCCATTGCCGTGATCCTGAAAATATGTCTAGAACTTTACCGTACGTATTTCACCTGTAAGCAAGCGATCCGACATCTAAATATTATAATATCTGTCGATGTATAGATAAATATTGCCGTGTTTTTTCTTTTGTGATTGGTTTAATTAAGGTGATGTGCTTTACATATTCAGTGTATCAATTGTTTCATTATACAGCCATTTATTTATTATTTACTCAGTTAATTTGCAGAAAACAATGTCTCGGTTAAACGAGTATACATTTATTGCAGGCATGAGAACACAGCAACGACTTATCACGAACACCCAGCCATCAGGTAATACGGAAACACGGTTAATGAATTGATAATTAATCCGTAAATAATCTTTATGTTTTAACAATAGTTGCACGCGAGGGGGTTTCCTATGGGAGGAAACAAAAATACTGCCATAGACAGACAGGTGAATCCATAATTTTCAGGGATTCGAGCCACTCATTCATCCTTCAACAATCTAAAAATAGAAAATTCTTGATTTCATACTCTAACACATAAAATGCGCTGTCATTTATATAACATGAACGGAATATTTACCGAACAGTATGAAATAGATCAATATATTATCTAACACTTTTTTATCGTCTTTTAATAGTGTATGTCGTATTGATATTGTTTAAACTTCATGTGATCTTTCCAGAGGAACATACTACGTATTCGGCTGCATATGATGATACTAGAAGTATGTTTGGATCGGAACTCGAAATGGCAAGTTTCCATTCCTTGGATGTAAACGTAAGCATGCTTTCATTAACGTGCTCCTCTCCAATACCGCTTATTTTCTTCAACCTGAATGTAATCGTGTAATCCTTTAATTATTCTGAACGTTTTCAGACCAGTCGACCGATGTCTATATACCTGTATAATGACGGCATGCAACTATAAATAGGGGTCAAATGAACTTTCGATAGATTCAGTTTAGGAGTAGGAGTTTTAAATAGGTTAAATGTCTGATAATTTATGAAAAATAATGTTGCATTGTTGTCATAATTACGAAAAGGAAAAAATCCTTTAGTCAAACTAGAACATAAATTTAGCTCTCATTTGTTTCAGATAACATCATCTTTATTTCAAACTACTATCTTTAGAAAATTTGTTAGAATGACACAAAAAAATATTTCAATTCTTAATTCCAAATATTTTCAATCGATTGATTATTGTCCGTATTAGAATGTATTTCTTAAGCTTATTTTCAATGTTATTTCCTGTGATGATTCAAAATAGTTTATTTATCAAACTTACAGAGTTTGCTCGCAGACGATGATATACCTCCAGTGAGTATCAAAAATTTGTTTCAGTGTTGGATGAAGATTAAGTTTCACTTGAAAATGTGATTGCTGATATGGGTCACGTTTTTTGCTTCATTACTGTTTCTACAACATAATTATCTTTGAAGGTTATCGTTATTTCTCCCGTATAGCGTATCGTTCTTTTACACAAATAACAGTCATATACAAACATTAAATTGCAAAGAATAGAAACGTCATACATGCGGGACCTTCATTTAGACCTGATCTAGACTAGAACACATAAATAGTAGCGTACTGATGATTGCATCATTCAATTCCCGAAAGGAGTAAACGTTGTTTTTCGTTTTTTCAGATAATGTGCTCGAAGGATCCTTTATCAAGCAGGGTAAGTGAAACAAACCTGAAATTGTTAGATAATGCTGTATTCCTATTTGGCAGTTTACGTACATATCATTGCTGGCTGCAATTCGATTTTGGGATCTCTTAAACCTTTATGTTTACATGATGAAGATCCCGTCGGAAAATTGGCCAATGTGTATACCTCCACAAGACAGACAATCTTATCTCATGATATTGGGAACAGGTTCTTGAATATCGAATACTTGTTTAAAATTCTATGTATATTATATATATTTTTCATAAATTATATTAATATTCTTCAATATTAATTTCGCTCGCCTGCAATCAACATAGTAATCAGTGTCCGACAGTGATTGTGTATACCTTATGTACTAGTCGTGTTTTATCGGAAGGTTCAAACATGATATTGCCGTTGTTCAGAGCTTTTGAAATCCGTCCTAGATGATTCATTTATTACGAATCGCGTAATTAACAGAGCATGACATTGATTTTGTTGAGAGCGAGGTAGTGTTGATATCAAACAGACACAGACATGTGTACAAAGTCACTAACTGTGAAATAAGTTACCGATTACTTCCGTGTAGGATACACAACGATATACTGCACTTGCAATCTTAAATAGTGTTAAAAACACCCGAGTGTATATAAGGTCTAGTAATTAATAAAATGCAATATATAACTAGCATTCCTTTCGAGTAATCTTTAATAATGTCGTTGTAGCCTTAAACTTTCAAATATGTCTGAATGAGTGACTGGATTTAACATTTCCATATACATATATACTGTAAATTGAAAGTTTAATTATACATCCTGACTGTTCACAAAATCACAATTATTTTACTCTGTGTTTGTTTCTTCTTTTTCAGACTTCTGATAATGAGTATTTGGATGAACACCCTATTATACAAGGAACGGAATTTTTGGAAGATTGCCTAGGACCATAACACCCTAGGTGATTTAGTACCTGTTTTCAAAACCAAATTAAACATTCATTCAAAATCCTCATTTTAAAGCAACATTCTTGGACCCTCTTATTCATCATTGTACTTATTTCATTTAAAAAAATATAATGAATTAGAATATTATTTTACTAACGTCAAATGTACTAGTACACAGTAAAAAAACGAAATTTAATATTTCATGTTTTTCATATGTAAAATTATGAAATGCTTTAGCATTGTTTCAATTGCATCTTTTAAAGGTTTTAACGTAAGAAAAACGCTTTTTCCAATCCCAGATTCAATAAAACAAAAGTAAAATATGAACAACAGAAACAATTATTCAAGAATAAAACCGAGTGTTCCAGAAGAGTAAGCGTCTCCTGCTTCAACGTCATATATTCAGCATCACGAGTCTAAAACTTCAGCATAATATTTAAAACATAAAGAAATCACTTATCTTACATTTGGTTTCCAATCCCCATATCATTATAAAGGTAATATATAACTCGCTGGGGCAAAATCGCAAGGGGAGTTACCTTTATCGAACTATTCGACACAATAATGATCGAAACAAAATACCATTCAAGGCGAAGCCTCGATCACGAAGATACCCGATGTCAGCCCTCTACTTAGATGAATTTCATTTGTAGGAGAACAATGATCCATTTTTCAACAGAATCTTATCGTTTACATCATGTCTTTCCACTTTTTCGCTTTATGTTTTGATATTATTTCACTTATAGATTTATAGAGTCATCGGATGTTCTGGACAGAGCTTTTAATGACATATACCTCAGTGGCAGCATATTTCAACATGAGGCCATATATGCGGACATATGAATCCGACTGTCGTTTGTTATATGGTACCTGATATATGCAAACTCGTTTGACAAGAATAACGTTTGTATTTGGCAATATTGCATGTTGATGTTCAAAACCAACAAACTTGCGTTGTTATGTGCTGTTTCCGGACGTATTCTGTTTCTGTTCTGCATTTCTCGTACTCTCTAATTTCAATAATCCGTAATAGGTATAATGCATCCTGTCATATTTATTAAAAACTTATCTGTTCTGATCTATAATTCAAGACGCATTACCATTTTATCGCCGTCAGTACTCCATGTATTCTGGATCAGGAAAGATCTAGATTGTGATCTACGTCATTCAGTATAAAATAAACATGTAACAACCAATTATAGAGGGTGAACCTCATTCACACACACATATATCTTTTCGTCAAATAAACACGAAAGAGTTTTCCTTGGTAGCGTTAAATGGAAAAAAGGCATCTGTTAATCCTCATGATGAATAGTCTATTTGAACTATCAATAATATGCATTTCGTTTGTTTCATGAAAAAATAGAAACCTCGCCATTTTTTTTTTTTTTTTGTTTTTTTTTTTTGAGATCATAATGTTCCACACATAAAGATAAATTACCGTGATTACAATTATTAGGTAACTAGAAGTACGCTTTTGCCGAAGTAATGCATTGACGTCACGCATAACGTTATCTTGTTCCGCCCTCGCAGTATACAAATTTACGAAATTAAGATAAATGCTGTCGTTTGTGTGCCAAGATAGACGGAATCTTGAAAACTACAAGCATGATAGTAATTCTTTAACACAAAGCATTATACAGTCTTTACTCCCCTGAAAACTGACCTAGTTCCAAATATCATTTTTTATGTGACCTGCTGTTTTTATCATCTTAAATGCAGCAGTGACATATTTTTCAGTAATGTTTACATTTACTAATTTACATAAATAGGATCTTCCATAATACATTGACACGAGTGTAAGATTCTATTTATCACATAACCAATTAAAATGGAAAAATCGCCAGAAAACTACGATTTACTTCCACTATGCAATCAGCTGTTTCTATATAGGTCAAAACCAACGCACAGCAATCAGAGTTTTATCCATCCGTGTTGCAAATAGTACCTTTTTTCAATGATTGAATAAGAGATTGTTCTGTTCCAAAATAATATCGACAAAGTAAAGCATTTAAATTTTATTTAATGCAAAAATAACTTTTAAAAATAAAAAAAAAAAAAAAAAATCTTGGTAACGTGACGTCACCTCGCCTCGTCATCACGGATCATCAGGTTCGGCCTAACTGCTCCAGTTACTGCGAGTCACTGTCACTTTCAATGATAGCTTTTCGGATTAGGTGGTTTTGGTGAATCACAAACTTGGTGAATATGCATTTCAAAGTTTCCACCACTTACGGGACTACCAAATATCGACTGAAAACCACCAGTTATTTCCAGGGAAGCCGAGGAAGCGGCCGATTTGCTCATGTTGTTTACACACGTGGAGCTGGACGGCTCTGGCAAGGTAGGTGGTCCTGTCGTCGATGTTTCCGCAGATTTTCCAGCATTCAGAATCCTCGAGATCTGTTTGTGTTGGTCGTGGTTAATGTGGCTGTAGTTGTTGATGATATATTCTTGTGGCCAGAAATTTGCATGATGATATTGCTGTCACTCAGTTTTTGAACAAGGTATTTTCTTGCACTATGGTTTGACAGGCGTTTTTCCGTTGTTATTCCCGACGACTTCACCATTCTTTGCATCATAGTACACAGTTTATTCACTCCTACTGGCTGTTTTTTTAACCAAGTTTTGTCGTTTTGTGACGGCATTTGTTTCGTCGCGAGGTAGAATGGATCTGAGGGACCACTATATCCGACAGGGCGTTTTTCACGGTAGAGTTTGTAAATAAGGACTGGGCACCTGTTCGGGTTTTCCAAATTTTCCCGTAGTTTCGGTTTCACTGATCTGATGTCGCGGACATTTTCGCCTGTACAGATTTTCAACTGACGCTCCGTGAAATCTAAACATTCATGCCAATCCTCATCCTTCCAAAGACTAACATCTCCCCAACACATATGTCGGTGCTCAGCTGAACCACGAAGTCCGAAATGTATTGTGTTATAAAACCATACAGTTTGTAAGATGCTGTCTGGGGTATCAGAACCTAACTCACCCGAATTCCACAGAATGTCAATTTCATTGTCATTGATTGGATCACTTTTGTGTGCCAAATTGCCTTTTCCTTCACGTTTTAATTGACGTTGTTTACCCTTTAATACTTCACGGACCTGAGCAAACATTGGACTGTTAACGATCGTATGACCATAATTTTAGCAACGTAACTGTCGGTCAAAACTTGACATCATACCACGTAATGAGGTGGGCTCGTATTCCGAGCCGTCTGTTTTCCGAACACCAATGAAAAACCTGCATAATAATGACGACAGATATTTGACGGGAATTTCGTGGATTTTTCTCTTTTCAGTTATTTCTGGTAACTCCAAAATTTTTTACAAAATTTTCATGTCATACAAAGTTTTGCTCAACATACTATTGTTTGATTGATCCTGTACAAATTTCCCCACCTCACCTTCTCTTACTGAAGCGAAACGACCTGGTTCAGGGGCAACAGGATCGCCATCCGGAGCGGTCGTCTGCTATTGGGAGGGATCTACCACCTTTTCAATACGATCGCGCTCAAGCTGAATTTGAAAGTCAATCCCACGCAATTCAACATCATAAAATACAGCAAACCCCCGTGGGATAATCTCCTTCACCACACCAGTCCCCTTCTTATCAATAAAAACTGTGTCGCCAATGTTGATCTGGTCAGCCATATTTTACTAGTTTGTTGTCGTAGTAAATAAAAGTAGTACGCGCGCGGGCGTATGAATACGTTACCACGGTTTTGACCAATCAACAGATCCCAAACCTTTATTACACATGTGTATTACCATTATTATGACATGGACTTATGACATAGGAAAACGAGTCGGTTATGTGATAAACATTCCAGAGCCAAGAGGTATAAACACATCAAGCAGCACCATGCTTGCTTGAAACGCCCAAATTGGCAAACTCACTAGTGTCCAAGACACGACAGGAAAGCTGGGATGTACACACTAGTGTCCTTGACACGACAGCCATCCCAATAGTAGATATACTGTGACTCAGCCTCCAAGCAAGTCGCTGACCCTGGCCTACGTAACGACCCAACACATGAATTCCATGCTGACCTTGACCCTGGCGAAGAGAACTTATCCGGTCGGTCCTGACGCTGGAGTCACAATGAGTTGGCACAGCTGACTGGTCCTGGCTTGATAGCTGAGACTCCTAGTCCGTCATGTGAAGCTACAATAATACATAGTGGAAAATAATGCTGTAGTCACACAGATTCACTCTCACCTGGCATACTAATTAACTAATAATTAATTATCAATAATATAAATATTCATTAATATATTGTAAATATACGTAAATCAATATAATAAAGATAAAGGGATAAGTGTGC